>NC_142877.1:31721893-31873409 GCF_051225735.1 Oryctolagus cuniculus
GAAGGAATGGGAGAAAGAGAAGGACAGATGTGAATAGTGAATTATGGAAGAGAAAGTAGTTTCCAGGAGGTCATGGTGGTAAACATAGAGGATAATAAGGACTGAAAATTTCCTGTAAGTGTATGTCGCACAGGATGAACACTTCACTCTTCTGTGGACAGTTTCTCTTTCTCTTTGACCTCTCTCCATACCGTACACCTGCATATTTTCCTGTTCTTACATAAAGCAAATTTAAAGGCATCACCCTCTGGAGGAAAACTTTCTTGACTTAATCAAAGTTTCTTCTGGCCCAACTACATTAGGTGCTTCTCCATCTCACCCTATTGCTCTAATCACCCTTGTTAGTGCATAGACAGCACCTCTATGATTACTTACCTGTCTGTACTGCAAGATCTTCATGGTTTCTGTGGTGGACTGATTTTCCCTAAGGATCCCACTTTTTCATGCCAATGTATTAACTCTCATAGGTAATGTCCTCCCATGCTTAGATTTGTCTGTTTCCTATTTTGGCTAAAAGAAAATTAGCATGTTTGATTTCCACACAGGCTTGAAAATTCTTGTGCATTTTGACTTTTTTTTAGGTAGACAAGTCTGACACGAAGAGAATTACTTGGAAAACAACAAAGCTGTCCTAACCAAAGGCATCTTAGACCAGCCAAGTCTTAGCTAACCCAATAACTGGATTCGTAAGCAGTATGTTTTGGGTTGGTTTGTTACACAGCAATGACTGATACGGCTAGAAATCAAGTCGTACTCATTTTTTGAACTCCAGCACATTAATTCAGTACTTAACATACAATGAATGCTTTATAAATACATATTGATTGAAAAGCATATAAAAGATGGAATGAAAATTCCATAAATGTACATTGACGTGAAAAGCATTGAACGGGTGGTGTGAATCTATTACTAAGTGTTTTTTTCTCTTTTTCTTCCTACCAAACATCCTAACAATGCCCCAACTGTCCCACTAACTTTTCCCTCTGAGAGCTCAAGCGAAGAGTACAGGGGTGACTGTGGGAATTGCAGCATGCGCAGTGCGGTTTGAAATCCACAGACAAGGGAGTATGGCTTCCTTCTTTGGCCTGTTGCCACACACGCGGTGAGCAGAGGAGCCAAGCCAAAGTGGCAGCTGCAATGTGGGAGCCCAACTCTGCTGCCATAAATTACCCAGGGGCAGGAAGGAGCAGTGAGAGTCAGCGGTTTCAACTACCTAGTAGTTCATTTTTGTTCTTGTTTTTCAGTTAGCAATCTGTAAAATTTATTGCAAAATTAAGCTCTCTGCTCCAGAGTCAATAATATTCCTGGTGCCAGGTGGTGTAATAATTCACAAAAAAGGGCAGAAGCTGGAGGGAATGAGACTGATTTAGGAAGTGGACTTCCAAGCCCTATTTGCTGCTGCCTATTCCCTGCTGCTAAAGGTCAGGTAAGTGGAGGGCTAAGGTTACAGCCTCCTAATATCCTTGGAGGGCTAGAGTTTCTATTGGGTTTGAAATTTAAAACAAAAACTGTTTCTTTTGCATGATGTATTCTTTTTATCCTTCCTACCTCTGTTTCCATTTCAACATAAAAATAGAAACATTCAATTTCATATTTGCTTCTGGTATCCCAAGGAAGAAGTCCTGCAGAAAACTTGGCCATGTGCAAGCTTCCTATAGTGCTTTTTCATTCCCTGACATTGGTCTCTGAACTGGAAGGGCCATGGGAGATCACTCTAATCCAACTTCTTCATTTACAGAAGCAAACGCCATGTCTCAGTGTAATTAATTTATGTTCAGGTTCTGCCCAGATACTTACCTGTGGTACAACATAAATCTGATTTCCAGGTCATTCACCAATTGCTTCACTCAATATTACACTACTGAAGGGACTTCAGGCTATCACTTTGGTCTTTCTTAATTATATATAGAGCATTTTCATAATTGTCTCTTCATCTCTCACTATTTCTTCAGGAGTTTTAACTATGTATCTGCTTATCTAAAAGAGCCATAAAGTTACCTTTCCATTCCAGCTGCAAGGGAGAAGGTTTTATTTAATTATCTAAGTTAATTGTGAAATTTAATGATTTATATGCTATATTTAGTTGGTCCCCATGTTCTTTCCTTGAGATGCCCACAAGATCATCTTTGCAACCTGGTATGCAGATTTGGTATATGTTGGGGGATATTTCACAGTTGGAAATTATAAATTGAATGTGTATGAATTTCCTATTTCATTTCACCATTTGCTCTTTTTGAAAATTTAGATGGAATTTCTTTCCTTCAAATCCTTGGTTCTTTATTGCTGTTGAAACCCAAGTCACCAGTTCAGGACTGGCTATAAGGCTTAGATTAGAAAGAATTGCTTTGATGTTTTCAAAGTCAAGAAAGAATTTTACACCTCTCTGAGTAGTCCTTGAGTGCAGGTGAAGAATGCATCTCTAGGGAGAGCTACCAATTAGAGCTAATTGTTTATGGTCTGATTGATCCATCAGAGCTCTTGGAGTTTCTAATTGAATTTGCTATTGTCTTCATAAAATGAAGATTTTCTTTAGCTGCAAATTGTGGATTGGAAGTGCTGACTGCATTCTGTATTTGACCACAAGGATACACTCAAGGTAATCACCTAAAAAGGGCTGGGCAAATCCACTTTGGTCACAGAACTCCTTCCCCTGTCAATCTTATAAATCAAGGATGGTTCATGGAAGCTGGGAGGGAATGTCAGTTTCACCTTCCAGGAGTCCAGATACTTTTCCCCAGATACCTGTGTTAACAGTAGCAGTGTGAGGGACCTAGAAACTAGAGCATTGTCTATCTTTAGCGAGCTAATCTGAGACTGAATAAGGGGAGCCTGGCTCTAGGCTTCACCAAGACCTTGAAACTAAACCCCAACTGATTAAATCCCAAGAGTCTGTGTGCCTTTTCAAGTCCCCTAATTGTGTTAAATTGTAGATGGAAACCATGAAAAACCGGTGTTTTGAAAGTCTCCAGCTTGGGTGAAGTTTACTTCTAAGCTGATTAAACATTTGTTACATCCTGAGATTTGTGTCAAAACTCAAGTAAATAAAAGAGTTGGAAAACATATTAAATAGGCATAGCTAAGGGATCAATAAAATAGATACACAGTTTACTGACATTTATTCTGATATATGTATATATTCTGATAAATGTAGAAAACAATTTCCCAAATTTGGCACCACTTTTCAGTTCTATCCACAAATATGTTCAAAATCTAACTGAGTTTTTTTTTTTTAAATGGATATGACATTTACTGTATGTCCCTAGTGATTTCAAAGTAGGAATTATCTATACTCAAATTTTCAGTTTACTCTCTTTATAAAAGATAATGGACACTTCAAAAAGTTTACAGTAACATTAATTAAAAGAAATTTATATTGGTGCAAGAAAATGTTGAAATTGTTGCATTCAAGAGGTCTTCAAGGACTTCATGAAATGGTACAAGCATTTGGCCCAATGGTTAAGATGCCACTTGAGAAAACAACAATATCTCATATGGGAGTGCCTGGTTGTGAGTCTTGGCTGTGCTGCTGATTCCGTATTCCTGTTGATGAACATCCTTGAAGGCAGCAGGTTATGGCTCAAGTAGGTGGTTACCTACCACTCACGTAGGAGATGCACATTGAATTTTGGGCTTCTGGTTTCAGCCTGGCCCATCCCTGGCACTTGCAGGCATTTGGGGAGTGAAGCAGAAGATGGAGTATTCTGTCTGTTTCTGCTTTTCTCTCTTTACCTTCAAATATAAATAAACACATAAATAAATGAAAGTTCATGAAAATGAAGGTTAGAAAGAGCTATGTATGGATTTCAGAAGTTTTTTTCACCAAAATAAGCTGGTATTTTAAGTCTGTCTTTTCATGAGCTTTTTGAAATACTTGTAATGGTGTGCATTCTTCCATTGAAAGCAGAATTAAATGGAAAGCCATTATATTTCCCCAGGCCAAATATTATTTAAAATTTCATACTCAATTACCTTCCTCACTCACCCCATGTGTACACACAGAGGGAGGGAGGCAAACTTCATCCATCCACCTACCAAGCACCCTAGACATTTTCATACTATTAATGTCTTTCAGAATTTGTTTTCTATAATCAAAAGCACAAAGATAAAAGGGTAGCACTTTCCCAACCAGCCTTCATGTTGTACAACACATTGCCTACAATTGGTTGTATATTGAGCAGATGTACAGGCAGTATATAGTGATGTGGTGAAAGGCATATACTTTGAAAATTGACTACCCGCGCTCAAATTCCTGCTGTACCACTTATTATGTACATGGCCTTGGGCAAGTTATTTAAACTGTTTGAGCCCTAGTTGACTCATCCATAAAGGGGGATAATAATTTCATCCATCTCATGGTATGCAGATGAAGCAAATTTACCTGCATAAAGTCCTTAAATAGTGCCAAGTAGTATTAATCTTCATATGTAACATACATGTATTTCTTTCATTACAAAATAATGTAATATTCATATGTTTGTGGATCCAAGTGGTTGGTCATCAAATAGAAGAACTTTCATTTATGCAAGATTTACCAAATTAAGTTGCTGTAATTGGAACATGGTTGGCATCATCATGCCACTCTCCTCTGTTAAATATCTTTACAAGATATTTTACTTGTAGTTCAGAGCTCTTCTGCTTCTGAATTACCCATCATAGAAGATCTAAATATCTCTTTAGAGATTTTTTAATCTAGAGAGAAGATATTCCTCCCACTGGTTCACTCCTTAAAATGGCCACAACAGCCAAGGATGGGCCATGCCAAACCCAGGAGCCTGGATCTTTGGGTGCCCCACATGGAGGCAGAGGCCCGGGTACTTAGGCTGTCTTCTGCTCCTTTCCCAGGCAGATTAGTAGGGAGCTGGTTTGGATGTGGAACATTCAGGATTTTGAACTGGTGCTCTGAATAGGATGTTGGTGTCATAGGCTCTGGCTTAACCCACTGCACCAGAATACTGGTTCCACTTTAAAGATTTTAAATAAATTTTAAATATTTTTCATAGCAGAGGGATTTTGCTCAATTTATGTAGACTTTTATTGTCCTCATCATTAAAAGAAGAGGGAAGGCTGACTCACCTGATGGAACAGTTTTAGTTAGGAAGTAGAAACTCAATAGTTTTAGTGGGCTTGCTTCTCTGGCATATGCTAAGCCTTCATTCACCCACTGAAATAGTAAAATGCTATTTTTCTAGAGTTCCTTTGATTGAAAAAAATTTAAAAGATCTATATGAAAGCTCATTTGAAAGATAATGGTGCACATGGTGATGAGATTTGCCTGGTTTAGGAATTTGTTTCAGATTGTGCCATGAGTCTTTAAGTGTGCTGGTTTCCCTTGTTTTCATTATAGTAGTGGTACTGAGTCAGTCTTTAATTTGAAACTAAAATAGCCAGCTCTTTGCTTTGCTGATCTTTTCTATTTTTTTTTGTTTCAATTTTGTTGATTTATTCTCTAATTTGAATTATTTCTTTTCTCCTACTAGTTTTGGGTTTGGTTTACTCTTGTTTTTCCAGATCCTTGATTTGGTGCCTTTCCAATTTCTTGATGTAGGCACCAACTGCTATAAACTTTCCTTTTAACACTGCTTTCACTGTATCCCAAAAGTTTGGATATGTTGGATTGTCAACTTCATTTTTTTTCAGAAATTTTTTATTTCTCTTTTGATTTCTTCTGTGACCCACAGTTCATTCAGGAGCATGTTGTTTAGTCTCCATGTGTTTGCATATGTTTTAGAGATTCCTGAGTTGCTGATTTCCAGCTTTATTGCATTGTGGTCTGAGAAAATGCATGATATGATTTTGATGTTTTTGAATTTGCTGAGACTTGCTTTATGGCCTTGCATGTGGTCAATCCTAGAGAAAGTTCCATGCATTTAAGAGAAGAATGTATATTCTGCAACTGTAGGATAAAAAATTCTGTAGATATTAGGTCCATTTGGTCTATAGTATTGATTAAATCTGCTCTTTTCCTTCCTGATTTTCTGTCTGGTTGATCTGACCATTGCTGAAAGTGGGGTATTGAAATCCCCCATTACTATTGTGTTGGAGTCTAGGTCTCCCTTTAAATCCTTTAGCATTTTTTAAAATAGCCAGGTGCCCTGTAATTAGGTGCATATATGTTTATAATAGTCACGTCTTCCTCTTGAGTTGATTCCTTAATCATTACAAAATGGCCTCTTTTAACTCTTTTAACAGTTTTTGTATTAAAGTCTATTTTGTCTGATATTAGGATGGCTACACCTTTTTTTGGTTTCTGTTAGCATGGAATATCTTTTTCCATCCACTCACTTTCAGTCTCTCTGCATCTTTGTTGGTGAGATGTGTTTCTTGTAGGCAGCAAATAAATGGGTTTTGTTTTTTAATCCGTCAGCCAGTCTGTGTCTTTTTGCTGGAGAGTTGAAGCCATTAACATTCAAGGTGACTATTGATAAGTAATGACTTGGCCCTGCCATTTTTCAATGATTATTCCTATTTTTTACTTTGGGTTTCCTTTGTACTTTTACTGGGACATTTCCTTCTTTTACCTTCTTCCACAGTGAGGACCATGTTCCTGTGTTTCTGTGTGCAATACATCCTTAAGCATCTTCTGCAGGGCTGGATGGGTGATAACAAATTCTTTCGATTTCAATAGTGGTGGGTACTGAGTCAGTCAATTTCTGTTTGTCATGGAAGGTCTTTATTTCACCTTTGTTCATAAATGAGAGCTTTGCAGAGTATAGTATTCTGGGTTGACAGTTCTTTTCTCTTAAGACTTGGAATATATCTCACCATTCTCTCCTAGTCTGTAGAGTTTCTGATGAGAAATCTGCTGTGAGTCTAATTGGAGATCCTCTGAAAGTAATCTGGCATTTCTTGTTCTATTGAATTCTTCATTTCCAGGATTTCATTTTGATTTCTCTTTAAGACCTCAATTTTGTGAGAAAAAAATCTTTCATGTCATGTATGGATTTCATTAGTTCATGCATTTGCTCCTGATTATTTCTAAGTAACCCTGTGATCCCTATGATCAGTTTTTTGAATTCCATTTCTGGCATTTTTTCAATCTCATCATCTTCACAATCTACTATTGAAGTGTTGTCTTCTTTTGGGGGCATCATGTTGTCTTCCATATTCTTGTTTCTTGAATTGGTGTGTTTATTATTCAACATTTGTGGAGACACTCATTAGGTCACCTACTTTCAAGATACTTCTGTCTATGTTCCTGAGTTATTTCTGAAAAATGGAAACTGCTTTAACTGCATCAGTTATCTGTTAATACTGAAATTGTGGCCACATGAATGATAATCACTATTGGAGGATTCACCCCAAGGGCTTTTGGGGAAAGAAGCAGTAAACTCAAACCTGGGAATAAATTTCATCCTCAGCACTTAACTATGCAACTCAGCAAGTTGCATAACCATTCTGAGCCATAACTTCTTTGTACTTATACTGAGTTGATATTGCTTTGCAGGAGTTTCTGGGAATTAATTGAAATGGTGCACATGAAGTGCTTGACATGGTAGTCCTTGATAAATTCTAGTTCTTTTTTTTAACTTTTATTTAACAAATACAAATTTTCAAAGTACAGCTTATGGATTACAGTGGCTTTCTCCCCCCCATAACTTCCCTCCCACCCACAACCCTCCCATCTCCCGCTCCCTCTCTCATTCCATTCACATCAAGATTCATTTTCAATTATCTTTATATACAGAAGATCAATTTAGTATATATTAAGTAAAGATTTCATCAGTTTGCACCCATACAGACACACAAAGTGTAAAATACTGTTTGAGTACTAGTTATAGCATTAAATCACAATGTACAGCACATTAAGGACAGAGATTCTACATGAGGAGTAAGTGCACAGTGACTCCTGTTGTTGATTTAACAAATTGACACTCTTGTTTATAACATCAGTAATTACCCGAGGCTCTTGTCATGAGCTTCCAAGGCTACAGAAGCCTTTTGAGTTCACCGACTCCAATCTTATTTAGACAAGGTCATAGTCAAAGTGGAAGTTCTCTCCTCCCTTCAGAGAATGGTACTTCCTTCTTTGATGGCCCATTCTTTTTTTTTTTTTTTTTTGACAGGCAGAGTGGACAGTGTGAGAGAGAGGCAGAGTGGACAGTGAGATGAGAGAGAGAGACAGAGAGAAAGGTCTTCCTTTTGCCATTGGTTCACCCTCCAATGGCCGCCGTGGCCAGCGCGCTGTGGCTGGTGCATCACGCTGATCCGAAGGCAGGAGCCAGGTGCTTCTCCTGGTCTCCTATGGGGTGCAGGACCCAAGCACTTGGGCCATCCTCCACTGCACTCCTGGGCCACAGCTGAGAGCTGGCCTGTAAGAGGGGCAACCGGGACAGAATCCAGCGCCCCAACTGGAACTAGAACCCGGTGTGCCAGCGCCGCTAGGCAGAGGATTAGCCTATTATGGGATCTCACTCGCAGAGATCTTTCATTTAGTCATTTTTTTTTTTTTTGTAAAGTGTCCATGCCTGAAATACTCTCATGGGCTTTTTAGCTGAAAATGAATGCCTTAAGGGCTGATTCTGAGGCCGAGTGCTGTTTAGGACATCTGCCATTCTATGAGTCTGCTGTGTATCCTGCTTCCTATGTTGGATTGTTCTCTGCTTTTTAATTCATTTAAAGTTTGAATGGAAATTGAATATTCATTTGATAGACAAATGACATGATGAGAGTGTCAACAGAACAAAGATGAAGTAACTTCAGTACAGGATGGTATTGCCCCATTTTACTGTGCTGTTATCAAATTAACCTTTGGTTAAATCAAGTTTGTCTAGTAAAGTCGGGTCTTTACTAATAAAGAGACAAATAATTTTGTCACAAAAATCTGGGGGCCTTTTGGATTTCTGAAAGGGCTAATGAAATGATATGGTAGAGACTCTAATATGTTTATTAGATAGGAATTTTTTAAAAAAGTGTATCTGGGCCGGTGCCGCGGCTCACTAGGCTAATCCTCTGCCTAGTGGCGCTGGCACACCGGATTCTGTCCCGGTTGCGCCTCTTCCAGGCCAGCTCTCTGCTGTGGCCAGGGAGTGCAGTGGAGGATGGCCCAGGTGCTTGGGCCCTGCACCCCATGGGAGACCAGGAAAAGCACCTGGCTCCTGGCTCCTGGCTTTGGATCAGTGCGGTGCGCCGGCCGCAGCGCGCTGGCCGCGGCGGCCATTGGAGGGTGAACCAATGGCAAAGGAAGACCTTTCTCTCTGTCTCTCTCTCTCACTGTCCACTCTGCCTGTCAAAAAAAAAAAAAGTGTATCTGAATACCCATTATGTGTCTGGTACCACTGATGTTCAATTTCTTTTTTATTTGAAAAAAAAAGGGAGGGATGGAAGGAGAGAGAATGAATGCACTCCACTTCACCATTGCACCCCTAAATACCTGGAACAGTGAGGGCTAGAGATGGAGTCAGCAGCTGGAAATGTAAACCTGGTCTCCCATTTGGATGGCAGGGATCTGTCTGCTTGAGCCATCACCTGAAATTGGGATCTGGTGCTGGAATCAATCTCTGACACAGGATATGAGAGTCTTAACTGGTAACTTAGGTGCTAGGCCTACAACCGCCCCTTGTTGTTCAATTTTTAATTTCCATCTGAATATATAGCTCTTCTTTGAAGATCAACAGATTTAAATTTTCATTAAATTTTCATGCTGTCTCATGAGATTATCATTTTGTTTTTAAATCTAGATCCTTAAAGTGTTTATAAAGAATCTTACACTATTTAGCAATAAAGAGCAAGTCAGATAAATTTCAACATCATTATACTAAGTGAAATAAGTCAGATGAAAGGGGTACATATTTTATTATTTCATTCATATAAAATTCTAGGAAGCTCTATAGCCAGTAGTGGTTATCAGAGAATTGGAGATTGAGGAAGGAAAGTAATGGATTGGACTGGGCTTGAAAATATTTTAGAAAATGATGGGAATATTTGGTGTCTTGATTGGTTGTGGTGATAGTTCCACAGATGCATGGAGGTGTTAAAATTCACTAAATTGCATAGTACCTATTGAGTTTATCATATTTTAATAATACCTTAATAAATTTATAAAAATGCTTCTAGATCACTTAGGGGTGTGTGAATTAATGTTTATGAAGTCAACTGTGATATGATCTATATCTAATGAAATGCCATTTCTATAATGGAATGTTAGCTGAATCCAAGGTAGAGCATAGAAACACACCATCCCTTTTGGCTGCAGGTCATATAAACTGTTAAGGGATTTGCTATGAAGACAATGTGGAAAGCTACTGAAAGATGTTATGCAGGCTTACTGGGAAACAGATGTTTCTAATGGATATTTAAAATATTTCTCAGGGCAGGTATTTGGTGCAGTTTAACAAGATATTCCTTTGGATACCTTTTTCACATATCAGAGTGTCTGGGTTCGAGTCGGTTCTGTTCCTCATTCTAGCTTCCTGCTAATGCAGACCCAGCAAAATAGCAGGTGATGGCCTAAGTAGTTTAGTCACTGCCACCCATTTAGCAGAATTGAATTAAGTTTCCAGATTCTGGCTTTGGCCAGGCACAGCCTTGTTTTTTTTCATGCATTTCAGAAATAAATTAGTGGATAGATTTCTCTGTCTATCTCTCTGATCCGAAGCCAAGAGCCAGGAGCTTCTTCCAGGTCTCCCACATGTGTGCAGGAACCCAAGCACTTGGGCCATCTTCCACTGCTTTCCCACACACGTTAGAAGGGAGCCAGATCAGAAGTGGAGCAGCAAGGCTTGAAGGGGTACCCACGTGGGATGTTGGCATCACAGGCTGTGGCTTTACCTGCTAAACTACAATGTTGGCCCCATGTTATATCACATTAAGGTTATAATTGTGCTGAAATTCATGATATTTAGATTTTTCTCTTTTCCTTGTACTATATATTGTGAAGTTTTCAGTATTTTATTTTCTCTGGTTGGTCTTCTTCCTTCCAGGTGATGTTTTATTTTTATTTTATTGTTAGTAGATTCTATGAATATATCACAATTTTTTCTATACTCTACTACTGATGGACTTTTGAGGGTTTTTTTTTTTCAGTTTGAGGCTACTTTTGTTATTATGGCTGTTCTTTAGCAGTTATTTTGTTTGACATAAGGTAGCATGTCTTGATTACATAAAAGTGAGTAGAATTCTGGGTTCAAGTATATACACATCTTCAACTATGCCCAACATTTTTGCAAACCACTTATCCCATTTTGCAGCCACATAAGTAGTGCATGTTTCTAATTGTCAGACTTTGTCACAGATGCTGTTTATGCCTTGTGCATATACTCTGGAACTCACCATTTTCATGCATGACCAAATCAAGGACTTCCAAATACAAGCACCTGCACCTCTTTGCCTAAGGGCCTTCTTTTACTGTCAGCTCCTTCTCTGCTCACAGGTGGCACAGGCTTGAAATGTCCAAGAATTAACCTTCTCCCCACTTGCTTCTGGAAGCAGCCCTCAGCAAATTCCTAATTGAGTAATAAGTACAATTCCCTCTTCCCACTACTGGGATAACTCTAAGGTACACTTGCTGTCTCCTGGTATTTCTCAGGGAGTATAGCTCTATTAGATGCCAGTGATAACTTGCTCAAAAATTGACTCTTTACTGATTATCTTCTCTTCCTTGTCTCATTTCCCACTTTCATATTAATATTTCCTGGAATCATCTTCCAAAAAACTGTTAGTATTTGAATCCTACATTGGAACTTCTCAACTTTATGGGTTGAGATTCCCTCCTGCCATCCCACACAGCCTTGCAGCCTTACTCTTATAATAGCACTTCTCACACTGCATTGTACTCCACGTGGAATGCAAGCTCCATGAGGGCAGGTCCTCCATGTGTTTTCTTCAGAGCTCTTTCTCTAATGTCTAGAGAAGTTTCTGGTAAGTGGAAGACACCCAGTGTTTCCTGGAGGAATGACTATCGCCATAGTATCAAATTGTTGAAGGGGCTAGGATAAAAATTGAAGCAGAGGCACTCCTTCATGCTCTTTCTTTCTAATGTGGGCTTTGCAGGAAGGCTACAGCAAAGCAGGGTGGTGGGAAGAAAACCATTCTACCATCAATGATGCACTGACTCAAGAGTGTATCATCATTGACTGAAAGCACATCCATGGTGTGGTTTTCAAGAACTGAACCCCTCAGGCAGTCAAAGAGATCTGGAAATTTGCCTTGAAGGTTATGAAGAAGTGCACAATGATACTAGACTCAACAAAGCACTGTTGGTCAAAGGAATAAGGATTATCCCTTACCCCATCTATGTGTGGTTCTTCAGAAAACATGAGGATGAGGATTCACCCAACAAGCTCTAGGCTTTGTTTACCACTTTAAAAAATCCATAGTCACTGTGGGTGAGAAGGAGCTGATGATTGTCACATGAAGTTATAAAACTACAAAAAAGAGAAAAAAAATCAGAGGAAGATGACAGTGAAGACAGAGAGAGGAATACTGAAGTATGTATCTGAAACTATCTCTGAGGAGGAACATTTGAACTCCATGAAATGAAATAGCAAGCCATGCAGGCATATGAAGAATGGGGATAGGTGGATGCCTTTGAGAAGACAGGAGGACAATGTGCTAAGCCCCAGAAATGGGAACTTGCTTGATCATTTGCAGATAAGTCAACTGAAAGATTGTTCTGTTGGAGCAGAACAACAGCAGAGAGAGAGAGAGAAGTAGCCCATAATAAATATGAATTGATAAGTGAATGAATAAACAAGCAAGTAGTGCAAATATTTAGATGGATATATGTGTGGAAAACATCGAAGGCACAGTGAAAACACTGTACCATAGCTTTGGGTTAGACAGACTTGGATCATCTTGAGACTAAGTTGGAAGACAGGAATTTTGACACTTAATGCAGAGTGATTGAGGATTAAAAGAGAATTTGTATTAAATAACAAGAAAATTGTCTTGTCAGAAAAGACTCTCAAAGAGAAATTATTAGTAATATCAATAGAAGGAACAGAAGTTGCGGTCATTCTGATGGAAAGTGTAATTTTAAGGTTCTTTAGTTGAGTAGGAAAAATTAATTTTTTGAAGCAAAAGAATAGTCCAGGGTAGCTACTCAAAGCAGATGATATTTGAATTTAGTCACAAAGAATACAAACAAATTATTATAATAAATACAGCAAAAATAGCATTCCAGAGATTAAATTACACTCATTATAAGCCACAGAAGTGGCTTTATTTTCCTATTTGGATATTGACTTAATCAGTTTGATTCCATCAGCAAACCTGGGATGTGTGAAATAGATGTTCTGAATTTAAGTGGGAATCTGTTACATCAACATATGACCTGGGTAAGTCATAGAGTGTACAACAGATACTCAAGAACAGAACTCTGTATATCATAGTAAACCCTATGGACAAAACAATCTGGAAGCATGAAAAGTATGTTTGACAACACTGAACTCAATTGTTTCAGATAAATATCTCAGAAAATTAGGACTATCTCTCTTACTGATATTTTCTCCTGTCTCCCATTCATTCCACTCCAACTCAGCTTTTGTAAATATCTCAAAGCATTACATTTGTGTTGCAAACATGTTGTTAATGTGGTTAAAATGAACTGGGAATTGGATGCTCAATCTGGAATTTACCTGTAGTTAGGGTGTCTGCCTACCAAAAAGTACATTTATATAATGCCAAACTGAAATTATTTGAGTCTTAAGAAAGGTAGGCTAATGAACCATGTATAAAGTAACTTCAGGAGTCCATAAATCGAACACTTACAATATTTGAAAGACTTCTTTATTCTAGAAGTGTTAAAAATCTTGCACCCTTTATTACCTATTGCTAACAGATTCCAAATTAACACATCAGAGAAAAAAATTAATGACACAGGTGACAGAAGAACTGAGGAACTAAAACTTGGATACTAAGATAATGCAAATAATTACAACAACTGCAACCCAGCAATAGCTAGAAGATCTAAGAGAGGTGTGTTAATACCAGAGTCCAGGGATCACTTCCCCCAGCAGAAGTTACACACATGGTAGGCTCACTTGGGGTCATGGAGGTAATACAATTGCTGCCAAAGATGTCACTGAGAGAGGAAGAGTAGGGCGTAGACATGGAGAAATAGTGGTCTCTCCATCACATTGCTCCTCCTTTCTTTCACCACTATCTTCTGTTGGCTGTACCCAGATAAAAAGAATGCTGATGCCCACACCTAGGGAACAGAGTCCACGGAAGTCAACCCCACCAGGAGCAGAGCATCACAGAGAAACAGCAAGGATGCATTTGAAGACAAACCAAGACGAGTAGAAAAAGGAATAGATGAGCAGCCAGCCAGCATTCAAGGAGCCTTACAGAATGATATCTGTGCTCTGGGACTTTACTACTAATATTATTCAGCCTCAAATTTAAGAACGATGAGGACATTGTTGTTCTGATTTTCCAGTAGATAAGGTAACTTGTTTTCTTCACACTGTTGCAATCAACTGTGGTAAAAGAGAAGAATCAGCTCATAGAGGAATGACTGACTTCACTCACTCCCATAGATTCCATTACTGCCTGATTCTTCTGCACTTCTATTAACTGGTGAATTCTTTAGGGTTTCTCAATATGTATCCCATGTGAGATAAAACTATTGGGGCTTTCTATGTCAGATGCTATGCTAGCAAGATAATACTTTTGTATATTCTGACAGGCTTTGTATATTTTTGCAATAGATGATGCAGTGTAAGAATTACCTTTTACTATCTTTGTTTAACAGAATTCAGCAGTAAAATATCTCATCAGATCCATGCTTTAGAATTAAGTCATCAATAATCCCTCAACTATTAATATTAATTTGCCAATCTATTTTTAGCATCTTAAAAGTATCTTATATTTTCAAATTTTCCACTTGGATGTGTACATTTTCTTATATATATTTAGTTTTAGTTACATCTATGTTTTCTGCACCCATTGTATTGCAATTTCCTTTTTTTTAAATTCTCAATGAGATTCTTTAAGGTTTAACTTTTCTTAAAAGATTCCAGAGGCTAGCCTTATGGTGTAGCAGGTTAAGCTGCTGTCTGCGATGTTGGCATCCCATATGGGCTCCGATTTGAGTTTCAGCTGCTCCACATCTAATCCAGCACCTCACTAATGTTCCTAGGAAAGCAGCAGAGGACAGTCCAATTACTTGGGCCTCAGCCACCCATGTGGGAAACTGTGGTGGAATTCCTGACTCCTGCCTTCAGCCCAGAATAGCCCCAATCACTGTGGCCATTTTGGGAGTGAACCAGCAAATGGAGCATCTCTCTGTCTCTCTCTCTGTATGTCTCTCTCTCTCTCCTCACTATATTTTCTATTTTTTTTTTTTTGACAGGCAGAGTGGACAGTAAGAGAGAGAGACAGAGAGAAAGGTCTTCCTTTACCATTGGTTCACCCTCCAATGGCTGCCGCAGCCAGCATGCTGTGGCCGGCGCACCACGCTGATCCGATGGCAGGAGCCAGGTACTTCTCCTGGTCTCCCATGGGGTGCAGGGCCCAAGTACTTGGGCCATCCTCCACTGCACTCCCTGGCCACAGCAGAGAGCTGGCCTGGAAGAGGTGCAACCGGGACAGAATCCGGCACCCCGACTGGGACTAGAACCCAGTGTGCTGGTGCCGCAAGGCGGAGGATTAGCCTAGTGAGCCGCGGCGCCGGCCACTATAGTTTCTATAGTGCATAGTTTTCAGAAATGTTGATCACAATTTCAGTTTGATATTTCTTTTCTATTGCTATGAATCATGTAAAATCATCATTTTGAGGCAAAAAATTGTTAAATATCTAAATTTTCAAAAGATTCAATACAACTATTGCTATTTAGTCATTTTCTTAGATCCAGTTGACTCCTTGTATTAGGTACAATAATGTTAATGGTGTTTGCTTTCACCAAAAACAAGGGAGATGCATTTCCCTTGTCTTCACCCACTATTAGAATATCACCCATTCTCTGACCCACAAGGGGTCAACTAAGGAGGGTAATGTGCACATGGTGAAGACTATTCTGGTACTTCTTCTCGTGGTCTGGGCTTTGCTATCCTGCTCTGTCTGCCCCACAACTGCCAAAGAAATAACAACCTTGTCATGCTGTGATCCTTCCAATGCCTCTAACAACTTACTTCTGTAAGTTCTCCTTCCAGTATTTGGCTTCCCCTTCCACCTGTTCTCTTTTACTAACATCTGCCGCATTGTTTTCTAGGAACCAGAAAAAAAATGCAGAAATATAAAGGTTGTGTTAAATTTAGTCTAGCCTCCTCAAGTACTAGCAGTCATGTTACAACTACAACAATACCAGCAACAACAACATCCACTGAAAGCCTGCGCTGTATTAGTCCTTGTGGTAATGTGCTAGATTGGCTATCATGCTGAGTTGCTCAACTTTCTTACTAATAAAAGTCATAAATTTCTAAACCAGGGGCATGCAATAAAGACTTATCTTTTATTCAGGTAGAAGACACAACTGTTTTGTTCTGGTTTCTAGACACATAGCTTTTTCCTTTCCTCTAACTCCATCAACATTCTGCTTAGTGATCATCCATGCTATCTAGCACTGGATTGCTCATCATCAATTTTCATTATCAGTGTTTTTTAGGGTTGTCACACATTTTAACTGTCTAAACATTTTGATGAGATTTAAAAAAATTATTTATTGATTTGAAAATCAGAGTTACAGAGAGAGAGGGAGAGATGGAGAAAGAGAGAGAGCTTTGATCTGCTGGTTCACTTCTGCAGATGGCTACAATGGCCATGGCTGAGTTAGGCCTACACCAGAAACTTTATCTGGGTCTTTCATGTGGGTGGCAATTCAGCTGTCTTCTACTGCTTTTCCCAGGCCATTAGCAGGGAGTTGGATCAGAAGTGGAGCAGCCAGAACATGAAACAGCTTTACCTGCTACACCACAATGCCAGCCCCTTAATGAGGTGCTTTAAAATCTTGGTGTATGTAATTTTTTTTGTTTTACTTAGAAATTGGAATCCTGGCAGTTTTTAAAAGATAAACACATGTGATGTTTTTCTTAAATATTTATTTGTTTTTGTGAGAGAGAGCGAGAGTTCCTCCATCCTCTGATTTTCTCCCCAAAATCTCCATCAGTTGGGACTAGGCTGTGGCTGGAACCAGGAGCCAGGAATGCAATCCAAGTCTTCTATGCGGGTGGAAGGCACCCAGTTACTTGAGCCATTACTGCTGCCTCCCAGGGTCTGCATTGGCAGGAAGCTGGAGTCAGGAGCTAGAGCCCAGAATCCAACCCAGATACTAGATTGAGAGAGGTGGGCATCTTAATTTCTAGGAAAAATATACCCACTCATAGTAAGAAATTTTTTATTTAAAGTCTTAGAAGATATGATTCTTAAGCAATTAAATCATTTTGTTGGTTCATGTTATTGAAAAGGTCAAATTTAGAATGAATCTCAGCCGAAGTTTAACCACAAGTTCATCTCTTGGTGATTGTCTTGGTTTTTCTTCACCCATGTTTATGCCTCATTCCCAAGCTTCCTGCTCTAATATGGGAAGATCTGCATATTAAATTCTGATAATTAGAAAATGCAGGAAAAAAAAAAACAAACCATAATGGTTCTCTCAAACCCTTGAAACAAAAATGTCATAAGCCTTGTTCTATTTTTACATCTCCTGATTGCTCTTCATTTCTAGGGCAGAGATTCATTAAAGTTTACCTCTGAGGCCTGCGCCTTAGCTCAATAGGCTAATCCTTCACCTTGCAGCGCCTGCACACCGGGTTCTAGTCCCGGTCGGGGCGTCGGATTCTGTCCCAGTTGCCCCTCTTCCAGGCCAGCTCTCTGCTGTGGCCCAGGAGTGCAGTGGAGGATGGCCCGAGTGCTTGGGCCCTGCACCCCATGGGAGACTAGGAGAAGCACCTGGTTCCTGCCATCATATAGGCGTGGTGCGCCGGCCGCAGCCCGCCGGCCGCAGCGGCCATTGGAGGGTGAACCAATGGCAAAGGAAGACCTTTCTCTCTGTCTCTCTCTCTCTCACTGTCCACTCTGCCTGTCAATAAATAAATAAATAAATAAATAAAGTTTACCTCTGGCACTATAACTGCCATCAGGGTTTCCCAAACCCCGTGGCTGCTATTGACACAAGGCAAAACAAAGTAAGTGGTTCCTAGGGAGACAGCACCATGCTCACAGTTACAGACTTATCCCTACTCCCTTACTCGACAATGACCAAGGCCATGCCTCTTCTTCCTGAAACAAACATCCAGCAGGTGGCTTGCACTGGAAATTTTTATTAAACTGCTGCTGGGGTGAGGATGCATCATTCTCTGACCTGGACCTTCTTGACTTTGTCCATTTTCTGGGAATTTGCTCCTTAATAGTCTTTTCTTGATCTCACCAAATCATATAATAAGTAATATTGCCCTCATTTTTTGTATTTCCTACTTTCACTTTTAATATAGTTACCATTTATCTCTTTGTACCATTATTAGATCAGTAAGATGGGCTCTCACCATGTTTTCAGCTCTAAAACTTCACATGACTATTTTGTGTGAGTTATGCTCATCTTTCCTACTAAATCAAAAATACATAGGAAGTGTGTCTGACAAGATACTGGCTCTCATCTCTTAGCACCTATTGTGTTGTGCTCACAGCACATGCTAAATAAATCCTGTTAAATAAAAGAAATAAAAATATTCTACTGGAATGAAAAAATTTTGCTCCAGCACAATCACTACCTGCATAGGAATCTCATATCTACTCTCTCATCTCCATCCAAATTACATACTCAGCCTTATCTCTTCCCTCTAATTACACTCCCTCTTGACCTGTAAATGATGGGAATACCTTGCTGACCTTTGCTGAACTGGTTTTAAGTTTCTCTCCTGTTTGCAAATCTAATGCATGGGGCATTTTTTTTTTCTTCACTGAGCTCCTGGAGGGTTGGGTCAAGGTCTATATCCTCTGAGTTATAATGTACCTAGTATGATATTAAGCCCAATTTGGTTCATAAGAATTGGTTTACGATTATATGGTTATTTATTATTTATATGGTGTGATTATATAGCGTGGCCCTGAACAAAGTCACATAAAGTGGAAGTGAATAATATAAAGGAATGCATCTTAAAAAAGACTGCATTAATGCAAACCTTATGTAAAAATGAACAAAAATACAAAAGGTACTAAAAGGAGGATTTAAAATGCATTTCAATATTTTGGAAGTAAAAACAAACTTTTCCTCTTTTTATATACCCCTGCACATCTATACCATCACTGACAAAAACAGAAAAAGATTATTTTCAGACATGAATTTTTTTCATGTTCAGAAAAAGTTAGCTGACTCTTAAACCTCATTCCTGAGCCTAGTCTTCCATTTCAAATTGGACAGATCTAGGTGTTTTTACTAAAGTTTTTAAATACTTTAGAATAATAAATAGCATTGCTTAAGATTGATTTAATATTTTTCTTTTTACTCCCTTAGCAACAACACTGTTGATTTGCACCAGTCATCACTTTTCTCCACCGCCCAGCACAGCTCTCCTAAATTATTCCACGTGGAGTGTAGAAAGGTCCGGTTAGTGCATGCTAACCATCTCCTTTTCCATTTTCCCTAAAGTAAAAATTCAGTGCAAACAAAATAAAATGAAATCATGTAAAGGAGTTCCACTAGAACCAAGTAAAACCTTTTTGTATTTATCATAATAGCAAGAAAGATGAGAAATACCGAAAGTTTAAGCAGGTAAAGGAGATGTTAGCATTTTGAATTTAAGATTTGACCTCTCTTAAATTGCAAAATCTAACAAGGATGTGCTAATCAAAACCATTTAAAAAGAAGCCGTATAATTCTCAACTCTGCTACTACTTCTGAATGTTGAATGGGAAATCACTGATGATGTATTCATTACTATAGAGTCTATCAATGTGGTTTTATAAAAAAAATTTTTATAAAAAACTGCTCTGAGAGCTAAGTTTCACAGATAACTCAGTGCAACTGACAGCTCACAGACGGGGCTGAAGCCTTTCCAGTTGCAAGAGCAGTGCTTAACCCTCTCACATGGGAAGCTCTTTCTTAAAATCAAGGAATGAAGCAAGTGATAATGAAAATGCTATTTCCTGAAGATCAACCTTTCTGTGACGCAACTAAAAAGATACTGAACTAAATCCATTATTCTCTCTATGGTAGCATTAATCGGACAATGTCCAGAGCATAGGCCATAGACAATGTGGTAGTTAATTTCACTTTATTCCCAGACCGAAAACCAAATTTCCAAACTTGGTCAGCTACCTTGAAAATGTTAATTTGAAACAATAGAGTGTGAAGATCCACCACTTTAAAACAAATACATAAATAACAAACCTTAAAGTCTACCATAGAGAAAGATAGAGTTCATATAGTTTAACTGTTTAAATAATGTATTTACACAATTAGTCATTAGCTGGTTCTCTGGAGTGGTAACGAGGGCTGTGCATGTTGAAATCACAGGGCACCTTTTCTAACAAATGTCTCTGAAGAATTGAAGAGGCTGATTTCTGAATTCAGTGAGTTGTATTAGGAGAAAAATAAGCCAGATTTTCAGGGAAGAAGGGCAGTCTATCATCAGCGAAATACAGGCAGAGTTAGACAGTGAGAGAGAGAGACAGAGAGGAAGGTCTTCTTCCATTGGTTCACTCCGCAGATGGCCACTACAGCTGGCGCACTGCGCCGATCTGAAGCCAGGAGCCAGGTGCTTCCTCCTGGTCTCCCATGCGGGTGCAGGGCCCAAGCACTTGGGCCATCTTCCACTGTCTTCCTGGGCCACAGCAGCGAGCTGGACTAGAACCCGGAGTGCCGGCACCGCAGGCAGAGGATTAGCCAAGTGATCTGCGGCATCGGCCATCAGTGAAATAATATTAACACGAACACTTACCTAGCATGTACCTGTTCTCAGCACTGCACTTTGTATGGATTACCTTTCCATTCCCATGGTAAAGGAATGTAAGATGCCCCATTTTGTTGAGAAAAAACTCAAGTTCTATGTTGTTCAAAGCTACAGAGCAGGCACAGGGCAGAGATGGGATTCAGATATTGGCTGACTCCAGAAACATTTCCTGAGATACTGATGAGCCACAGACTGTGTTCCAGTAAAGACTGCTTGGTTTCCAAGGAATGGAACATACATGAATGCATACAAAGGCAGAAAGCACAGCACAGCTTCGCTGGAAAGTCAAATAGGAAGCTTGAAGCCTTTAAGAGCCATGATTTTCTTTCTCATCTCACACCTCTCTCCAGCTCTTTCTTCTTGCCTGCTTCCTCCATTTGGTTTTCTTTGATTTCAAGATTCCATATTGGCAAGCATTAGGTAATAATTATTTCTTAATTAAACTTCTCAAGAGATGAAACCCCAGTTTTTCAGCTTATCACTCATAAGTCGCTGGATGGGTAGTGATGTGTCCAGTTCAAATGTTCCATCCCTATCCAACTTATGGATAGGGATGAGACACACAGACTAGAGTAAAGCTACCATGGGTCAGGCTAAGGATAGAGATGCTTCAGTCTTAGCGCTATAATCCCTTCTTCTGATCCCCTGGCCATTGGCCTATACAAAGCATCCGTGGACCCTAGCCAACTCTTCAACGCCTTGGTTCTCTCTAGCTTGGGGGCCACCCTCATAAACCAAATGAGAACGAGAGCCAAGGAAGGAGCTACTTAAGTGCCCAGTTCACTTCTCTATGTATAATGGGGGTGTATTAAATGTTATAACATTTGGAACTACAGTCCCTTTTATTTAGTTAGTCTTGGCAAGAGAGAAGTCATTTCCCCATTATTTGGGTTTTTTACAGTTAGGTGAGGGAGCTGGGCCTAGAAACTAAGTGGGAATGGGGAGAATACTCTTAAACCTCTCAGTGAGAGATGAATTTTTTGCTATGATCATACTTAGAGATTCCAAATGATCCAAATATTGTAGTTAGATCTCTTCCTCTCTTATTCTTAACACTTGCTGTTCCTTGGGGAAAGGGAGAAAGCTCTACCTATCTTCCTGAACTGAGAAGAGCCTTCGAAGTGCTCATACTTCTATCGTTGGGAGCCCCTTCCGCATACCAAAAGTCTTCTGCTACTCTAAAACCATCATCACCTTGAAGACATAAACCTTAATGCTACTGTTCATGGTGAAACAATTCCTATGTAGTTTAGAATCCTCCAAGTTCAACAATATTGTGTACTTATAACAATTTGTCTCTAAATCTTCATGTGACTTTTCTTGCAGAAAAACACTGGTGACATTATAGATCCTTAATATTATTGATGCAAAGTTGTAGAAATGTCAATGTAATTCCTCTGCCACTTTTGCTCAGGTTCCTTAAACTGGCTTTAGAATTGGATGGCTTGGCTTCTGAAGAATGAAGAGCTAAGAAAGTTTGACTTTGCCTACAATTTCTCAGTGCATGGAGTTGAAAGCTAGATCCTGGCTCCTTGACATAGTGTCCTCAGCCAGTTCATGAGCCAGAGGAAGTGCTAGATTTTGCCAGAAAAACCCAACTCTTGACACAGACAGGTCAGAGCTGCAATCCTGGGAAGCATGCTTGGCTGTTCACGATCCCTCTAATTTCAAAGCAAAGCAATGGAAGGAGACATCTTGGTAGTTGTTTTATTTTCTCTAGAGTGGACTTATGTTGTCAATGGCAGAAATCCATGAACCACGAAGATAAAATAATGCTAACCAGAGCATTACATAAAGAAAACAAAGATAGCTCCACAATTAGTAGCATTATATATGTTAGTGCTAAGTAACAACAGATGTGTCTGCTGGGAGCGAAGCATTCCTTGCAATCCATCAGAAACCAAAGGCCTCTGACACCATGAGCCATGATGGTTATCTTGGGCTTCTAGGATGATGGCTTAGTCCACTGGGGTGGCAAAGTGGAGACGCTGGTGAAGGCGTTTCAATCTACCTGTGTCATCCTTACCATGCTGCACACTTGTGCTGAGTTAACAGGGCGATGAGAGCTGTAAAATCTGGTTCTGTAAAGACATGCACTAGCCATGAGTCATTAGCAAGCATGCGGAGCTAATTGGCAAAATACTCATAAAAGATTTTGAAGGTGGGTTAATTACAATTCATTACACCGTAAACTGTCCCCAGGCTATTGTTAAAAAATGCAGGAGTTTCAGGGCCCATTATTTTATGATTCATTTTGCCATGTTGTGAAAAACAGACTCTAAATCAAACTACATTTATTATAGGTCAGACCACAAAATCTTTATTGGTTTTTCCAGCATTCCACCCTTGTTATATGAATTCATATGGACTGCACATTTCTGTCAATTGGCAAGAAAGCATGAAATAAAATTTATGATATTTTCTTACCTTATCCTCAGTGCAGCCTTAAAAATCACAAGATATAATTGCTTCCCCTACTTCCCTAAGTTCATGTGAAAAAAAAAAATGTATTTAGAAATACATCCCAGAGTGCTGATGATTGGAAGCAACTAAAAGATAACAGAGTCTGTGTTTAAAGGAATCATTTTCAAGAATAATCTGAGAAACAACACTGGGTTGAAATGTATTAAAACTTTTCCTCACTATACTTAGAAAAATGACTAGGACATGTTTTACATTTGGGGGATAATTTGAAGTTCATTGGCTTCCTAAGCATTAATCTCATTCCCCTCATCCTCTCATCCTCACCTATGAAAACATCTTTCTCCTCTTTTTTTTTTTTTAACAAATCAACAAAACAAAACAAAAACACCCTGGTATTTATTTCTTTAAAAAAAAAAAAAACTGTGATACAATTGTGTGCCTCCTGTGGTTATCATGGACAGACTTGGTCAGGATCATGTAAGGGCTCATCAGTAGTCATTCTGCACCATTATATGTAATTGTTTGTTGATGAATGCTTTCAATTATGTTGATTTTCACTATGTGACCCAAACTACCTTGACACAGACAGCATGGTATTCATCACTGGGGATGAGCAAAGAACAAAACGCTAGGTTCACTTGGAGCCTTCAAGAGTTCAGCAGCTTATTTGAACCTTATCTGAACTATCAAAAGTTTTGACTCTGCAGAAACCCGTGTTTGGGGAAGGGGTGGGAATGTGTGGTTCGAGGAAGGATTCAGGGTGGAGTGAAGGGGGGTTATTGTTTGAAATTGTGCAAGAACTAGTTTCCTTGTGAGTGATCTGGTACTTCCTGATTCTGGCTGGGCCAGAAATACCACAAATGTCTTTCTTGAAACTTCCAAGATCTTTGGAAGACCTTCCTTCAAGCATTTTGCCACTTTTGCATGCCTGAGTTTTGGCCAGGGCTAAAGACAGAAATATGTGCAAGGGAAACAGTTTAATAGAAAGTTACCTAGATACTTGCAATTTCTCAAAAGAAGTTTATTTCTCATAGAATAAAAGCCTGAATGGTTTGGACAGGTTCAATGGCCATACCACTCCCATCCCTTACAAAAAGCTGGAGTGAGAAAGCAACATTTGAAATCACAAATGCAAGCCACTTATTGAAGTTGAGATTCCCAAAGAGGCAATGTGACTGAGCTTATGCAGATATGGACCAGAGGGAGGACTAAGGAACCAGCAGAAGAGTAATTCAGAGGGAGAAGAATGAACAAGTGGCTTCCAGAGGCTTGAATTCGGTCTTTGCTCTGCCACATTAGCAGAGTGACCTTCAACAAATCCCTTCACATCTCTGGCTCTCTATGAACCCCTTCAGCCACAAATATTAAATCAAATATTTATGCGGAATGAAAGTGCTGAGAGAAGGGTTATTTAGAAGAAAGACCAAGCTGGGTGAAAATAATGACAAATGGGGAAGAGAAAGAATGGCACCAATGTATGGTTAGTAAGTGGAGGGGAAATGTTACATGGAAACATTAAGAATCATATGTTATTGAGGGTGGGGAGGGTATTTCGTATTAAGTAGCACCAGAAAATCAGAAAAGCTTGAGGAGGAAGTAAAGTAATTTGATGCAGTTTTTTAAAAAGAAGATTTATGTATTTATTTCAAAGGCAGAGTTACAAAGCCAGGGGTGGGGTGAGGAGAGAAAGAGAGACATAGGGAGGGTTCTTTCATCCACTGGTTCATACCCCAGATGGTTGCAACAATTGGAGCTGGGCCAGGAGGAAGTCAGGAGTCAGGAGCTTCAGCTGGGTCTCCCACATGAGTGGCAGGGGCCCAAATACTTGCACCATCTTTTGTTACTTTCCTAGGCACATTCGCAGGGAGCTAGATCAGAAGTGGAGCAACTGGGACTCAAACAGGTGCTCACGTGGGATGGTGGTATTGTAGCTTAAACCATTGCATCACAATACCAACCCCTTTGATGCAGTTTTAAAAGAAGCCATAGAAGCCTTAAGTTTTGTGAGACAAACAAATGCTTTTAAAAGAAACATGAAAGCAATAAGTGCCTATAAGTGGGAGATACCAGAATTAATTTCCTAAACCATATCTTATGAATATCATGGGACATTAAGACCAAAGCACATCATATCCCACTACCTCAACCAGAGTAATGAGCTTTTTTTTTTTTTTTTTGCTTATCATACATTTTATTTTTTCTATAGAAAGCTTTTAGTTAATAAATATAAATTTCATAAATACAACTTTTGGATTATAGCAGTTCTTCCCCTCAAACCCGCCCTCCCACCCTCAAAGCATCCCACTTCCTACTCCCTCTCCCATTACATTCTTCATTAAGATTCATTTTCAATTATCTTTACATACAGAAGATCAACTTTATAGTAAGTAAAGATTTCAACAGTTTTCTCCAACAAAGACACACAAAGTATAAAGTAATGTTTGAAGACTAGTTTTACCATTAATTATCATAGTACAACACATTAAAGACAGAGGTCCTACATAGGGAGCAAGTGCACAGTGACTCTTGTTGTTAAATTTAACAATTGACATTCTTATTTATGACATCAGTGATCATCCAAGGCTCTTATCATGAGCTTCCAAGGCTATGGAAGCCTCCTAAGTTCACAAACACCAACATTATTTAGACAAGGCCATAATCAAAGTGGAAGTTCTCTCCTCCCCTTAGAGAAAGGTACCTCCTTCTTTGATAGCCTCTTCTTTCCACCAGGATCTCACTCACAGAGATCTTTCATTTAGGTCATTTTTTGCCACAGTGTCTTGGCTTTCCATGCCTGAAATGCTTTCATGGGCTTTTTAGCCAGATCCGAATGCCTGAAGGGCTGATTCTGAGGCCAGAGTGCTATTTAGGGCATTTGTCATTCTATGAGTCTGCTGTGTGGCCTGCTTCCCGTGTTAGAGTGTTCTCTCCTTTTTAATTATATCAATTATTATTAGCATATACTTGGTCTTTTTAAAATATTTTATTTATTTTATTTGAGAGTTAGACTTACAGACAGTAAGAGGGAGAGACAGAGAGAAAGTCTTCCTTCCATTGGTTCACCTTCCAAATGGCCACAATGGCCAGAGCTGTGCCGATCTGAAGCCAGGAGCCAGGTGTTTCTTCCTGGTCTCCCACGTGAGTGCAGGGGCCCAAGAACTTGGGTCATCTTCTGCTTTTTCAGGCCATAGCAGAGAGCTGGACTGAAAGAGAGGCAGCTGGGACTAGAACTGGTGCCCATAAGGGATGCTGGCACTGCAGGCAGAGGATTAACTTACTGAGCCACAGCATCAGCCCCTACTTGGCCTTACTTATGTGATCACTTTGACATTTAATCCTATATTTATGATCAGTTATGAACTTAAACTGATCACTTTAACTAGTACGCAAATAAGCTTTTATTTAGCTAAAGTTTTCATAGGCCAAAAAACTCAAAGTTTGCTTATCTCTGATCATACAAGAAATCAAGAAAATTGTCAGCAATGTAATGAGTTCATTTAATGTGACTCCTTCAGCTGATGAAACTACTGTACCTTGAGTGGAGAAGGTATAGCTCGGAATTAGCTGTCCTGTGAGAAAAACAGATGAAATTTGCAACGTGGCCATTTTGATTGGCAGATAGTTTGGGCACTAGAAATCTCTGAGCTTGGCTCTCTGAAGGAAGAAGGACCAGCTCTCCTAACAGGCTTTGTGATTCCAGTTTGGATCATGGTCTCTCTACCAAAGGTATCCAATGTGTGAGGAGGAATTCAGGTGCCAAGATCCAGCCATCCTTCCTCTTGCCTTGAAGTAATACAGATTTCCAGAGGAATCTAATTGTAGTACAGCAATTAGGAGGAAGCAACAGTAATCTATAATTCAATAACATAAACACTGGGAAAAATTCTGGGATAAATATCCAGGAAAACAGAAACAGCTAACAAGAATGTGGCACAAAAAGAAATAATATATACTGAACGTGACAAAATTGGTGGTCAGGTGAAGTAAGGTTAACATTGGATTCTGATGGATAGATCTTCCCTTGCTGATTAGAATTGCGTTGATGGGTACAGGAGAGAGTAGATTCCTGAGCACAGTGCACAGATACTGAGAAGCTTCTCTTTGCCAGGTAAGAAGACCTTCCTTCTTGCTTTAGCATTAGATGACAAGATCACTTATTTTCTTTCTCTTCTTCCCAAAGGAGCATTCCAGTTCCAGTTGCATGACTGGTTACTCAGTAAGCTCCTTCTCTGGTGCATGAAGATTTTAGCTGGTACCCTAATTTGCTCCCCACAGAGGAGACCTCTGCTGAGTAGATCAGAAAGAAAAGTGCAGAAAGCAGCTGGCTCTTAACTTGTTGCCCAAGAGAGCCAAAAAGAGCAAAGCTGACCCTTGCACTAGCTCATGGGAGCCAGAGCCAGACACCTGTCAAACGCTACTTTGCCCGACTTGCCTGTGCCACACTCCACAGAACACCTGCCCTGAGAATGGCAGGCCACACACCACAGCCTTTCTTTCTCCATGGAAAGCCAGCTGCTAGCACCTTTAAATTCCATCTCTGTCAGGTATTTTGATCCTTAAGCAAGTTCTCTTTCCTTTCTCTCTCTCTCTCTCTCGCTCTTACTCTCTCTCGCTCTTTCATTTTTTGGCAGAAAAGAAATGTCAAAAAGGGAAATAATGACGTCTCTATTTTCTTCTGTAACAAAGCTATTAAACACAGCATGGCTTGTCTCTGCTTTGGGAAAGAGAGAAGGCAATTATCTTGACTGTGTGTCTAAGGGAAGAAATTTAAAGAGGTGTGTTTACCTGTCCTTTATGTCTTGAGAAATTTGAAGTTGGCATCCACAAGGACTGGTTCTTTCTCTTCTCAGCTCTGAACTAAAAGTTAGTAAATATAACATAGATTTTTTTTTTCATTTGTTGGTGTGCAGGGTCCAGGCTAATTCTTGGAGAGGTCACTGAAAAAAACTGACCCTGAAACTACTAGCCTGAATTTAACTTGGAATTTCACAGGACTGGCTGGAAAAGCTACACAGCTCAGCTCTGTCCTGTCTTAGGAACAACTATGTACCGGACTGCTCCTTTGGCTTAGACATAGGCACTGGCTTGGGAATCCAAACTTCAAATTCAAGATGAATGACTAATTCACTTGGGTCTCCAGCAAACCTTTTCTTTTCAAGGGTTTTGGTGACCTCGCTTACAAAATGAGAGGCTTAGACATCACCCCTCCCCCCAAATGCTATGATTTTCATGGAATCAGCCATACTTTGTGAAGCCATCAACCCTCACCTGAAATCTGTGAACCAAGCAAACCTCTTTCTGTCTCTGTGCAAGAAACCAAAAGAACAGAGTTGCAAAGAGCCCAGGGAATAAGTTTCGTTTTTAGTTGAGAGCCTTGGGATGACAGCGGCATGCATGGCCTGCACATTCCTTCTCCATAACCACAGAGAGTCTGCATACATTTGTTGCTGTTGTTGCTGATTGCAAACTTTTATAACAATCTGCCCTTTAGAAATGATTGCCCCTCTCTGAGGATGGGATCACAGTCCATCCAGTTCTCTGAGAGTGCTGATCCCTGGAATCTATGATTAGAATACCTGGCTAAGTAAGGATGACCACGGGCTTTCCCAAATGGGTCAGCCGTGGCCCCGGATATCCAAAGCAGGATGGCACATGACTCAACGCTGCCTTGATAGCTCTGCTAATGCTGGTTTTACCGCTGGATTTAGGGATAAATGTTGAAGGTGAATCTAAAGGGGCAGAGAGGGGCTGGGGAGGAATGGGGAATCAAGGGGAATTTCCATCAAAGGTTTTGAGAAGCAGAAATCCATACTACCTAGGTCGATGACTGTGGTTTCCTAGGATCAAGATCAAAGAAATCCACGTGGGCAGAACCATGACAAATGTGAGGCTCAGTCTGGTGAAACCTAGCATTAGCCCCTCTCTTAGGCTGCCGTCTAGACTGGAAGTGGGTGCTCATGCCAGAGCTGACTGAGTGTGTACTCAGGGTGCTCCATTGTGATGGGGCAAAGGAGATGTAAAGCCCAGGTTGAGCCCCACAGGGAAACCCACAGCCAGGAGCAACATGGCATACCATGCCTATTGCTCTGATCATTTCATTTGTTTCATGGGAGGCTGTGAAATAAACAGGGAACTAGGTAGTTGACCTAAATAAGAAATCCTGTTTTGGTCACATCCAACTGCCTTGAGTTGCACATGTTTCCTTCTCTTCCCTGTTGACTTTAGAAGGCTGCTCTAAATCTTTACCAAAGAACTATGCTTTTGCAGCAGGCTTAAAGCACTGAGAGACAACTGAACTGACTTTGCTGAGAAGAGCAGCTAATGGGAATTTTGTTTTGCTGCTCTATGGGGTTTGGCAAATGTTCCATAACAACCCAAGCAGGGAGTGTGTGTGTGTGGGGGGTGTGTGTGGGTATTCCGGACTCTAAATAGGCAGCGCCACCTTCCACATTGTCTGCCATATAGATCATCAGCACTGAGCCATGTCTGAATCTTTAACTGCTTCTGGAGGTCACCAGTAGAAAGAAACACCAACAACAACAGAAAATGGATACCAATGACACTTGTCAAGTATTAGTGCGTGCATTATGGCCATGTGGCGTTTGCTTTACACTGAGAGGTGAGCAGGGGTTTCCTCAGGCCCGTTTTAAGAGGGAACTGAATTAGGAATCTGGGTGTCTGACCTGACCTGCTTTTGGCAACGGCTTTAAATTGAGAGTGCCGGACAGGGGACAGGACAATGGTGTATCAATCCCCCAAGCTGTTATTTCCATTACAGTACAGTCATCTGAAAGAATAGTTTAGAGATTTGAAAAATGACAGTCATGGATACAAGGCAAAAATGATCATGATATATTGCCAAATAAAAGATTGGATATTGAACTTAAAACTTTGCAAAATGAAACATGCAGGAAGAATAAAAAAATCCAAATCACAGGTAAGGTTCCAGTTTGATAATTGTTTATGAATTTCCATATTTAATGAATGTCCACATTATTTTTTTTTTTTTTTACAAATCTAAACATCAGAGTCCATGTACTGAAAAGGAGAAACCCAGTTACAAACCCCAGCCACAAAGAGATCTGCCACTTAGTAAAGCCTGGGGCAAGTCACTAAGTCATCTAGATTCAGTTTCCTCAACCATACAAGAGCCATAAATTTCTTAAGTTCCAAGTCCTTACTTCACACCTATTATCTTGAGCATTTTCACTTGCTAATACATTTAATCCTCACTGTAGTCCAAGAAGTAGGTCTTATTGTTTTCTAGACTTTACTGATCAGGAAATTGAGGCAAGAGAGGTTAAATGAGGTGACACAACTGTGTTGGGAGTTCAACCAGCAAATTAGGACAGACTTAATCTAATGCCCTTAATGTGAAGGCTGAACCAGACTGCTGTTAAGGAGTGGTGACAAAAGGGAAACTTAATTCTTGAGAAAAATCTTGATTGCGGAGCAGGGCATATTACAGCCAGCATATAGATCTAGTTATTGAGTTTATTCATTCCCCAGCCTCATAGTAGACTTGTATCTATTAAAATACAAAGCTCAAGACTGAACAATTGGGTGCTAAAAATGCCAAAGTAAATCCATCATTTGATTGCTAACTTTAATAGGGTTAGCTAGAGTTAGTGATCACAGAGACAGGTAAGTTTAGAAATATATGCCTTTTTTTTTAAAAAAAAAAAAAAAGAGAAGATCTTATTTATTTACTCATTTGAGAGTTAGAACTACAGACAGAGAGTAGGATAAACAGAGACAAAGGTCTTCCATCCACTGGTTCACTCTGCAAATGGCCACAATGGCCAGAGCTGAGCCGATCCAAAGCCACAAGCCAGGAGCTTCTCCTGGGTCCCCCATGTGGATGCAGGGGCCCAAGCACTTGGGCCATCTTCCACTGCTTTCCCAGGCCATAGCAGAGAGCTGGATCAGAGGAGGAGCAGTTGGGACATGAACTGGTACCCATATGGAATGCCAGAGCTGCAGGTGGAGGCTTGGCCTACTATATGCCACAGTGCCAGTCCCTATGTTTTTGTTTTAAGCAAAGTCACCATGATTGTGTTTTAATATTATCTGGTATTACTAATAATTTCATAAATACCTAGTGTTCAAAAAAAAAAAAACACAACAAGCCAATCATACCCAGAAAATCTGTTTTAATCTTTCTCTGCCTGATTAAACTCTCCTCCCAGGACGGGGGATGGGAGGAGGCAGGGAAGTAGCATTAAGCCTGAAAAGCCAAAGCCATGTAGTTCTGATTCTTTTCCTTCAAAACATGTTGTGTGAACAATTTGATGTCCTCAGAATCTTAAGAGTCTGTAACATTGAAAGCTTTACTTGGAGCAAAATTTCCAAATCCAAAGGGTTAGCTCTTGAGCTTCAGTCTACTTGTGTTTTCTCACTTGGACAGCTCATATATCAGCCAAGTAGTTAAGGCCCCTCACTGAATTGGGCATTTTAAAAACTCTTTTTAAAATTTTACTTATTATTTGAAAGGCATTATAATAAGGGAGAGAGAGAGAGAGAGAGAGAGAGAGAGAAAGAGAGAGATTTTCCAGTTACTGCTTCATTTTCTGAATGCCCACAACTGGGGCTAGGTCAGGCTGATGCTCAGTAATTCATGTAGCTGTCAGGAACCCGAGTACATAGACTGTTGTTGGCTGCCTTACAGGCTTATTAGCAGGGAGCTGGATCAGAAGTGCAGAGTAACCAGGTCAGAAATCAGGCACTCTGATATGGGATGCAGGCATTCCAACTGGTGACTGAACCCACTGTAACACTTCTGCCCCTGAATCATGCATTTGATGTTTATGTTTTATATGTAAACAATTTCCAATTCAGCAACTGAAAATCTTGGACCTCATAGCTCTCTGGAAATGGAGTAGATTCTATTCATGAATCAGTAAGCTCCCTCCTGGGCAAAATCCTAAGATTAGGTGAAATTATTGTCATTCAAGTAGAAAGGTTATTACTACTTCCCATTTAAATATAACCATTATGTTGTACACCTCTCATCTAAAAGGGAGCGAGAAACTCAACAACAAAGCATGAGGTGGGAGCTAGTTGAGGAATTAGTTGTTCCCTAGGGTGTCCTCCATGCTGCAAGAGCGTGGTTCCACAATTCCTGCTTGTGGTACTTTCCTCGCTCTCTTTGGCAGGCTTCTAACCAGAGTGTTGGTATTGCACTGCATAATAATCAGGTGTTGGAACATCTTATGGATGAAGTTCTGGAAGAAACCCTTCTGAAGTGTTAGAAGAGGAAACCACTCTTGATACAAGTTGCATTAACTATACTTCATTCTATTAGGTTTCCTTAATTTGAAAAGTCCTCCTCCTTCTTGCTCCAGATTCTCTCTCTTTAGGTTGAACCTCCTATGAATTTTATGATAGGGTTCATTTTCTATGTAAATGATTAAGTCAAGGGTTGGCACCTTCTCAGGATAAAACTGCGAAGTGTTCCTCCATTCACTACAGTTTAAAACGTCTGCTCAGAATCGTTAACTGCTATCTACCAGCAGACCACTGCAGACACAGAACATGATGATAGCCAAGGGTAAGTGAGGCGGGGGGAGGAAAGGGCAGAGGAGGCCACAAGGACCCATGGTTTTGTCAGTGTTTCTCTGTGGAGGATGGTAACACATCCTCTAAGGAAGTAAATCCTAGAAAAATCAAGGCAAGGCTTGTGTTTTGGGAGCATCTCTCCCTTAGAAAAGATAAAAAGGCTTACAAATAAACAGACAAATGGATGAATGAATGAAAATTAAAAGCAACTTGAGGAACAGAAGCAGAAGAAAGGAGACATGAGGACTGAGCTGGGGAGCTATTTCTCTCACCTTCTGCAGTTCTTTGTCATTTCTTCGTCATCACTTTTCATTAAATAAATGAGGGAAGGATCAATTAAGGTGTGAATTTTTGAATGAATGAATGATGGATCAGTGTTTACCAAGTCTGGCTCATTTTAAGAATCAGCTAGAAGGTCTTCCTATACCATAGATCCCTCAGCAATCCCATGGAGTTTCTTGTTCATCAGCACACACATGGGGCCAGGAATCTACATGGTCAACTGCCTCCCAGGTGATCCCAATGATCAGCTAGATTTGAGGACCCCAGGCCAATGGCTCACCTGCCATCCAGGTTCTGCCTCTCCTCAGCCCTCTGGAGCCTTGCATTGAATTTAGTTGTACATTGATATTACTCAATTGTTATTCATTCTTCCATCAGATCAGCTGGTGCCTCCCAAGGCATCATATGGATAGCAAAAGAAACTTAACGACCTTTTGTAAGAATTTATGTCTTAGAAGATTTCAATTGAAATAACTATACATTTTTAAAAAAGATTTACTTATTTATTTGAGAGTCAGAGTTACACAGAAAAGGTGACGCAGAGAGAGAGAGAGGTCTTCCATCTGCTGGTTCACTCCCCAGTTGGCCGCAATCCTAAGTCAGGAGCCAGGAGCTTCTCCTGGATCTCCCAAGTGGGTTCAGGGTCATAAGGACTTGGGCCATCTTCTACTTCTTTGCCAGGCCACAGCAGAGAGCTGGATCAGAAGTGGATCAGCTGGGACTCGATTTGGCACCCATATGGGATGCCAGCACTGCAGGTGACAGCTTTACCCACTACGCCACAGTGCCGGCCGCAAAATAACTATACATTCGCCTTTTTTCTTTTTTTTCCATCTCAACTGTTGTGGAATTGCCTAGTCACAGAAAAACTTACAGCTCCATTGTTGGGTTTTTCTTGTGGAATTTTGATTAGAAAAGAGGATGCTTCTCAAATCCACCGGTCTTACGAATGCCTGAATTCATCTCCCTTTCTCCACTTAATCATGTATATTTATTCAATCAAAATATAGTGAGCAATTGTAGTCTGCAGGGAACCCTGGGGATAGAGATGACAGAAAGTATCCCTTTCTTTAGGGAATTCACAGACAAGCTGTAAGAAAATAATGATTCTGCTGTTGGCACGTGGTAGAGGTATGCAGAGACAGAAGTGCATAGATCAGGAGTGTTAGTGTATATGTTGGATTTGGGGAAGGAGTCTTGATGAGGAAAGTGAAAATCAAGATTTAGTTGATGAAGGAGAACTGAAGCATGTTCTGCAGCTGTAGAAGAGATGCCTCTAGGACTTTGAAGAACTAAAAGTTGTGTGTGATGGAGGCATTGGTGTGGAAGATGACACTAAAAAGTGGACAGAGATCACATTTTGTAGCATCTTAAATGTTTTCCTAAACTTTTGGATTTTAAATTGAACAATAGGAGGGGCTGGCAATGTGGCACAGTAGCTTAATCCTCCACCTATGGTGCCAACATCCCCTATGGGCGCTGGTTCTAGTCCCGGCTGCTCCTCTTCCAATCCAGCTCTCTGCTATTATGGCCTGGGAAAGCAGTAGAAAGTAGAAAGTAGCAGTAGAAAGTGCTTGGGCCTCTGCACCTGCATGGGAGACCTGTAGGAGGCTCCTTGCTTCTGACTTTGGATCGGCCCATTTCTGGCCATTGCAGCCATTTGGGGAGTGAACCAGCAGATGGAAGACCTTTCTCTCTGTCTCTCCCTCTCACTGTTTGTAACTCTACATGTCAAATAAATAAATAAAATCTTTTAAAAAAAATTGAACAATTGAAATCTTATTAAGTAAGTTGAGAATGAGAAAGATAAAAAGAAAGTCTTTTTTAAAACTTTTTTTAAAAAAATATTTATTTTATTTGAAAGGCAGAGTTACAGAGTGAGAGAAACAGAGAGCAAGATATCTTCCATCCATTGTTTCACTCCCTAAATGGCCACAACTGCCAGGGCTGGTCCAGACTGAAATTATGAGCCAGAAGCTTCACCTAGGTCTCCCATGTGTGTGCAGGGACCCAAGCAGTTGGGACATTCTCTGCTGCTTTCCCAGACACATTAGCAGGGAGCTGAATCAAAAGTGGAGCAGCCATGATTTGAACCAGCACCCATATGTGATGCTGTGTAGGTGACGGCTTTATATACTATATCACAGTGCTGGCCTCCACAGAAAATCTTAAAAAAAATATATTTTAGTGTGAGCATTCAGCCTAGAAGTTAAGATATCAGCTAAGATACTCATATCTTTTTTCAAAGTTCAGTTCAGTCCCTGGGTTCAGTCCCTGGTTCCATCTCCTGACTCCAGCTTCCTGCTAATGCATACCCTAGGAAGCAGTAGTGATAGTTCAAGTACTTGGGTCCCTGCCACACACTTGGGAGACTAAGATTGCATTCCCAGTTTCCAGCTTCAGCATGCCCCAGTCCTGGCCATTGTGAGCATTTGGGAAGTAAACTAAAAGATGGGAGCCCCCTTCCCCCACACCTCTGTTCTATATCTCAAGTAAATAACACTTAAAAATTCTTTTTTTAAAAAAGAGATTTATTTATTTCTTTGAAAGACAGAGTTTGCAGAGAGAACAGGATAGGCAGAGAGAGATCATGCCCCAAAAGGCCTCAATGGCTGGAGATAGGACTGTCTGAAGCCTGGAGCCAGTTGCTTCATCTAGGTTTTTCACACTGGTGGCAGGGATGTACTTGGGCCATCTTCTGCAGCTTCCCCAGGCACATTAACAAGGAGCTGGATTGGAAGTAGAACACCTAAGCCTCAAACCAGGACCCATTTGGTATGATGGCATCTCAGGAAGTAGCTTTACCCACTGTGCTACAATGTTGGCACCTAATTCTTATTGTATGTGTGTGTGTGGCCGGCTTGAAACTTGCCATTATGAGGAAGTGACAAGGATCTGAATGAAGTCATAGAGAATTTAAAGAAAGTGGAGTAGGCTGGCGCCATGGCTCAATAGGCTAATCCTCCGCCTGCGGTGCTGGCACCCTGGGTTCTAGTCCTGGTTCTGGTTGGGGTGCTGGATTCTGTCCTGGTTGCTCCTCTTCCAGACCAGCTCTCTGCTATGGCCCGGGAAGGCAGTGGAGGATGTCCCAAGTGGTTGGGCCCTGCGCCCGCATGGGAGACCAGGAGGAAGCACCTGGCTCCTGGCTTCGGATCCCTGCGGTGCATCGGCCGCAGCACACCGGCCGTGGTGGCCATTTTGGGGGTGAACCAATGGAAAAAGGAAGACCTTTCTCTCTGTCTCTCTCTCTCACTGTCTAACTATGCCTGTCAAAAAATAAATAAATAAATAAATAAATAGAGAGGAGTAGAAAGAAAAACTGAAGCCAGAGAAGTAATTGATAAGCCTTGGGGGTATGACAGATATTTGTCTGTAGCAGCGATAAAGTGGGGCATCACTAAAATGATTCCTTGCTTTAACCCATGATAACCTAGAAAATGGTTGTAGGATTCATGGAAGCAGTTGTTTCATTGATTTTTACTCATTTTCCTGTGATATCCAAAGGAAAAAAATGCTGACAGCAGCATCACAATGTAAAGACTCAACTCCGAACACTTGAGCAAGTGGCGTCCCCCCCGCCCCAAGTTCTTATCAAGGCTGAAAAATCTTCTAAGCATACATGAAAGGAACAGCAGGGCCAAGACTACTTTGAACTTACTGCACATGATCCCTTTCATATAAGATGTGCTTGACAAACATTAATTAAGTCTCCCAGCGCCTCTTTGAAGTAAGGGAGGAAATATGTACAGGTGGGTAAACTGAGGCCCCAGGAACTGGAAAGAGAGCCTGAGGGCATCTAAGGGCAGGTGTAGCATTTGAAAAGACCCCCAGAGGAGGCCCCTGTTTCTCTGATGAGGCCAGATGTGGGTTCTTTCAAGCAGAGGTCTTCTAGCTACTTCTCTTAACCAGGGAGAATGAGGCAGCCTGGTGATTTTTCCAATGACCATACTCTCTGACCTTAGATCAAGTGGCCTTGAACCTTATAACACACTCTGTGTATCCATGGCTCAGCCCTCCACCCCATCTCTTTCCTTAAATCTATAGCTGTGCTGCATATCTTTTCATGTCTACTTTGTCCTTATAATTGGAGATCAGGAGTGGCAGAAGGTGAGAATGCTTGACTTGATGGCCAAAGAAGTGACCAATGTCACCTTTGTGTCTGAGTTTCTGCTTGTTTTTTGGAGGTGGGACATATTCGTGGTTTACAGATTGGCTCCTTGGGTTTAGCCTGCGGGATGTTTATTACAAATCAAGAGGAGGCATCTGGGGGAGTTGAACTGTGAAATGGGCTTAGCAGTAGCCTTGGCCAAGCTCACAAGGAGCTCAGGAGCTAAGATGGTTCTTCAGAGTGGTCCCAGGTAGGTTACCGCCATGCTGATCAACCCTTGTATGTGGCTACTGTGGGCAATGACTGAACTAGTTCCTGAAGGAGTTAATGCTAAAGGCTGTGCACAGTATGCATTAAGAACGGTGTCTTCCTCTTGCTAAGCTAGATGCATTGATAAAGATGGATTTTGGTCAGTTCTATATACTGCACAACTGTCAATTCATTCTACTAATTCAGTTAGTCAATATATACTAGCACTTATGGTACTGGAAATGCTAATAGATGCTACAGGGGTCTTCAAAATGTTCATGAAAAATAAGTATTATGGAAAAAAACTATACAAGGGTTTCACAACTTTTGTACCAAAATAAACTTTAATTCAATTTTCTATAAACTTTTGAAGTAACAAAAGACCAATTTCCTGTGCTAAGGAACTCCTGGTCTAGAAACACAGACACTAAATCTGTAGATTAATATAGAAACAAAATCAGCTCAGAAATGACTAAATGCTTCAGGCAATGAAAGAATCAGATAAAGAGGAAATGTATAACAAACAAACATATGCACATATGCTACTGAAGAGGAAAAGATGGGAAGGACTTTCAGTCTCACCAAGTAGGATAAAAAATAGTCACAATAATACAGCAAGGCACGCAGATCGATAACGATGTAGGAGGTAAAAGGGTCACGAGACACACTTGAAACTTATGGCAAATAATTGAAAACCTATTTTTATAGTGTTATTGACTTTCTTTTCAGCACAGAGAGTGAAATAATTAAAAATAATTACTCAGAGACTATAACATACTTTTAGAAGATAAGATTTGGAGTTATCTGAAACAATCTGTATTTGTTTAACACACCAGTTGCATCAAATGAAGATTTTTGACCTCATTTTGTGATTCTTTGATTTCCACTCTATGCTTCCAACTCCATTGTCCTTTTTTCCTTATTAGAAAGTTTGTTTTCTCAGAAACACTTCTCAAAGAAACCTTTGACTACAAACATCCAGTTGCCTTGCTGAATGTAATAGTCCCTTGAAAATCCAGCTCCAGTTAGAATTTCTATGGAATCCATTCAGAGATGAATGGCATCTAGACATTTTGTTCATTAGTTTGGTTAACCATTGGTTTTCTGTTTTATTTACTACATTTTCCTTTTTCTCTATGATTTAGCTCCCCAAAACATTCAGGCAGTTTGCATGAAAGGGCCTATATCATAAATGCTTTTAAGGTCTATATGATTTATACATACAGCACTCATGATTCATGTCTCAAATGGCCATGTTGGTGGATTTTTTTTATTAAATTCCTGATTTATGTGAAATAGATAAATACACGGATCATTCAGAACAAGGGTGTCTGTGTCTGGGGGTAGGGAGGGGAAGGTTGGGAGGGATTTGGATGCATGAATAACTCCCTATTGGTACTAATGGGATTTGCACAAGGAAGACTCCTGTATTCCAAGGTACAATCTTCCTTCATTCTAACATGTGGTTAGCTATATGTTATTGATATCATAACTTTAATTTCCGAGCCATGTTAAATCGATACACGTTCTAGATATCCCCCTTAAGGAATGAAACATAAAAGAATATGCCTTTTTCTTCTACTTCTCCCCATGTTGAATTTGGCAAGTTACCTTGACATTCTAAAATGTCTTATCTACCTCTGATTTTGAATTGCTTGAGGGTAGCCTGTTGATCTTTCTCTGTGTTGGGAACAATCACCTATGTTTAATCAGAATATATCATCACCATAGCAGAAAACGGAACCAAGAATACTATTTAACAATGGGAGTGTTTCATAAAAGACGATACTTAAATAGGGTTTCCTGTAATAATCATAAAACACTTTTGAGCTCAGTCTCAGCTAAAGAGAATTGCTTTCACCCTGCTTGGAGCTGGAGTTCTGTGAGAAAGTGTGCATGTGCATGTTTCAAATCATCAAACCAATAAGTCCTATTTCTCTCCTTATTATAATCAAGGGAACAACCATTCTAATAAAATTGTGTTCAACAGTTCCTCTATAAACTCCCTCCCTCATCTTAGCTCTACCTGGTATAATATAAAATGTAATATACTTTGGAGGCATTTTTCATAAAACTTTTTCAGATGACTATATGTGGCAACACAATTCATTTATAGTTTCCTATTAGTTCAGCTTTATAGAGGCTTTAGCCTTTCCTATCTCATAGGGTAAAAAGTCATTCTGTTTTTAACAAATACCATGTACTTTTATTGAGTTAACCTCTCCATTTCTTAGTGCTTTAAATATAAGCAGGAGACATTGACTTGCTCCTACTACTGTGGGGTTAAGATTGATATTTTATAGAAGTTTTACCATGCTCTGACTTTTTTCATAAGTCCTGTATTGGTTCTGCCATTTATAAAGATAGCATAAATGGAGGGAGGAGATACTGTATGCCTTGTTCTTATTAAAATGCCTACAAACTATTTTGTGTTAATCGCAGGGTCAAGAGTGTCATTCAGTCAAAAATGACTTCTTACATAGGTGATTCAAGAATGATTCAAGGATAGTGAGAATACAGAATGAATCCAGGCAAAAAAGACTTGCACAAGACCTTATGTGAGTATAGTAGAAGAGAGCTTCCAAATGAAGAAAGGTCACTTTCAACAATTAGCCAAAACCCACCAGCCAACATTTTGAGGTCTAACCCCTTCTGTTATTTTAGGGCATGACATAGTCCCAGAGAGGGATAATGAGTTCTCTGCACAGGCTCATTGGTTTTTCCACTTTCCACTAATTCTGTTGTTAGCTTCGTCCTTAGTTCAGAGTTTTTATGGTGGAGGAGCCACTGGATGTGTGACTCAGGGCCATGCCTCATTCCTGGTCTTAACACCCTGGTTTTTGGCCCATGGACTGTTAGTGGTGACAGCAGAGTCAAGGTTAAGAATTGATTTTCTGCATCTTGAGGAGCCCTTCCCCAAGTCTATGGAATTGGAAGCATCAGACTGGCTATATAACTTGTGGGGTCCAATGCAAAATGAAAGAGCAGTCTTTCTGTTTTAAAACTGTTAATAATTTAAAGATGATGCTCACAGAGATTAAAGGAAGCACAGGATTCTGCTAAGTGCAAGACCTTATGTGACTTTACAGGTTGCACACTCATGAAACTGGCCTGCCCTCAAGTACATCAGGGATATGAGCATACATGGAGGACTAAAAATGGGAATTATGGGTAGATGTCTGTCTAAGAAGTCAGATTCTGGATTGCCATTTGTACTCTACACAATTGGCTACTGTGTCCCTCCTTCCAAGGAGAAGGCTGAAGCTGATCATTCATGATTATAGCTGAGGGTATTCTACTAATTGCCGGGTATAAATTCACTTCTTCCTGCCTCAGATTCCCTATTTCTAACATAAGTTTAAAGCAGATCTCCAAGATACCTTCATAATGAATTTAAGATGCCTAAAACTGTTCAAAATCAAGAAAAATAAAACTTTCAGAAGCAATCGTGGAGTTTGAAGTTACATCCTGGAAAACTCTGGGCAAGAAGAATTTCTTGGAATAACCAGTTACCAACATTTTTCTCTGATAATGATTTTGATTCCTCTAAAAAGGTAGCAGTGTAGTGGCATAGAGCATGGAAGTTTGAAAAACTCTGAGTTGAAGTAGATCTGAGATGAATTCAGGCTCTTTCTCTCCTTAGCTGTGTGAGCTTAAGCAAGCAATTTATTTACCATAAGAAAATGGTACAGCTTGGAGTGCCTGGGTTTGATTTTCTGCTCCTGCTTCTGACTCCAGATTGCCACAAGTCCTGACCCTGGGAGACATGGTGATTCCTTCAAGTAACTGGGTTCCTGCTCCTCTCAAGGCAGATCAAGACTATGTTCCCAGCTCCTGTCTCCTGCTTCAGCCAATCCCTGGCTACTGTGGGTATTTAGGGAGTGAAGTAGTGGATGAGAGCTCTCTTTTCTCTGAAATAAATAGAAAAATATTAAAAATTAAATTATATTATTGATCATGTTATATAAAATATGAAAATACCTACATAATCTTAGATGTAATTTTTATTTTCTTTAAATTTTTCACTCACACATTATTTGTGTTTTAGATTTATTTTATTTATTTGAAAGACAGAGTTACAGAGAGAGGTAGAGACAGAGAGAGAGGTCCTCCATCCATTGGTTCACTCCCCAGATGCCTGTAATGGCCAGAGCTGCGCCGATCTGAAGCCAGGAGCCAGGAGCTTCTTCCCAGTCTCCCACGTGGGTGAAAGGACCCAAGGACGTGGGCCATCTTCTACTGCTTTCCCAGGCCATAGCAGAGAGCTGGATCAGAAGTGGAGCAGCCGGGACTAGAACTGGCACCAATATGGGATGCCAGTGCTTCAGGCCAGGGTTTTAAACCACTACACCACAGTGCTGGCCCCTCATACATTATTTTATGAAGCTATAAACTCAACATCCAATTTGTATTTGACATTTTATTCAGCATTACATCTATAATCATTATTTCTCAAGGCTGCAGATATTCTGTCTAGTGAGTACACCCTAATGGATGTCACAATTTGGGGCATTAGTATAATATATCTTTACACTTTTCTCTAACCCCCAGCACTCTCAATTTAAAGACAAGTTAGTGGGAAAGGAATATGAGATTTTCCTAATTCCTCTCCAGTTCTCTTAATTCCCCTCTTTTTTTGTAAAGATTTGCTTATTTTATTTGAAAAGCAGAGTTGAGAGAGAGAGAGAGAGAGAGAGAGAGATTCCATCCATTGGTTCTCTCCCCAGATGGCCGAATAGCCAGATCTGGTCTAGGCTGAAGTAAGGAGCTAGAGCTTCATTTGGGTTTCCCACATGGGTGTAGGGGACCAAGCACTTGGACCATCTTCTACTGCATTCCCAGATGCATTAATAGAGAGCTGGATCCTAAGTGGAGCAGCCGGGACTTGAACTGGTGCCCACATGGGATGCTGGCACTCTAAGCAATGGCTTTACCTGCTATATCACAGTGCCAGTCCCTTAATTCTCCTTTTAAAATGGGCCTGAGGAGACCCCTGATCAACTCCCCATGTCAGTGAAAATGCCACATGAGATAATGCATGCACTCATATTTGACAAGTGTCATCAGAATCCAATTTTTTGTTGTTGGCGGAGATTTTAAGTAAAAGATTTTAAATGAGAAAGGCAGGTGTGGGCAGAGGTGATTGGAAAAGATTTAGTGGTGAGGCTTTTAGCCAGACCTGAGAAGATGGGCAGAATTTTGCAGAAAAAGAGAGAAGACATTTCTGTAGAGGAAAAACCAAAACAAAAGTCCTACAGGTGAAATAATGTGAACTTAAAATGTTGCTTATATTTGGAATTTAAGGTAAATTAGCCCCCCCCCCTTTTTTTAATCCTCAAGGTAAACTGTCATCCCCATTCCTGATGTCGGTTTGGAAAGAGAACAGAGTGTTTGTAATAAACCAGCTGTCCTTCTCTGTTCTCTGCTTGGAACTTCCTGGAGTGTTCCCCTTCCCTGGGCAAGTGCTGCTGCCCACTGGTCTGCTTCCATCCTGAGCGGAAAGAAAGCCTTTCCACAGGACTCCAGAATGCCAGAAATTATGAAATACTCCTTCAGGGCTCAATCTCACACTGTACCTTTAACGATGGCTGTTGCTTACGTTCAAGTCTCCGGGGAGGGCTCTACTCTGTGAATTCTGCTGTTCTCAGTGAGCAAGGGAGATCTGAGGCAGAGAACTGAAGAAGCTCTTGTGGCCGGCGCCGCGGCTCACTAGGCTACTCCTCCGCCTGTGGCGCCGGTACCCCGGGTTCTAGTCTCGGTAGGGGCACCAGATTCTGTCCCGGTTGCACCTCTTCCAGTCCAGCTCTCTGCTGTGGCCCAGGAAGGCAGTGGAGGATGTCCCAAGTGCTTGGGCCCTGCACCCACATGGGAGACCAGGAGGAAGCATCTAGCTCCTGGCTTCAGATAGGTGTAGCGTGCTGGCTGTGACAGCCATTTAGGGGGTGAACCAACAGAAGGAAGACCTTTCTTTCTGTCTCTCTCTCTTACTAAATCTGCCTGTCAAAAAAAAAAAAAAAAAAAAAGACAAGAAAAGAAAGGAAAAAGAAAAAAGAAAAGGAGAAGCTCTTGTAGCCAAGCTTCTTGCATGCACCCTGCCCAGTCTACCCCGGCCTGCCATTGTGTCAGGCTCCTGCCCTAGCTGCACCATACCATGCTGATTAACAAGTAGGGACAGAGAGCCTGCTGCTAACACAGCCCAGGCTGTCCAGACCTGTTAGCATCCCTCTCAATAGCCACAGTCTGAAGAAAGAAGCAGGACTTCCCTCCTATCGTAGGGAACATGTGTGCACTCTGAGGGTTTTCTTTTGAAGAGAAAGCTGTAGAAAAATCATACAGAGAGTAAAGCGAAGCTTGGGCTGGAGCGTGGGTCTCCTCCAACTTTCACATTATCCTCACATCTCTCTCTTCATTTCACTGGACCCTACCTAGCGAAGTGTGGTTCAAACCTCTCATGCATGGCTGTTGGCTTTTAACTCTAGCCTTCCTTCCAAATCAAACCACATTTTTCTGGTTCTCCCAGTGCCTGTTGGTTTCCCCAGAGTCGTGGTACCCTCACATTGCTCAGGGGATGCAAGTTAATGGAGGTGGTGGTTTCTGTTAGCATCTACTGAACAAACCCTCAGTATCTCAGGTGACTGAGAAAGTCACTTCCCTAGTTGCTGGGACTGTGGACTGCTGACATGTTTAGGTTTTGTATGTCTCTGAGCTCTGATCTCAGCTAAAGTGATCCCTGTCATTCCTTCATGGGGACAGCCCAGATCCATGAGTGTGGAGTGTTAGAGTACAAGGGACAGCCTGTGTCTCTAAAGGAGGTAACCTGGAAGGGGCTGTCCCAGCTCCACAGCTGTCCTTGGAGTTGGTTGAGGTTTTCCCAGCACTTCCTGCTGCGTGGTCCTACATCTCTCACCACCACGTGTGTTCCTCATTGGGGGGAGGGGTGCTCTGCAATAACTTCCCTACTCAGATCTTTGTCTTAAAGCCAACTTTCTTAGAAATCTGACCTGAGACAGCTGCTACAGGCCAGGCATGGCTTTAGGCACTTTTCACATCTTTCCTCAGTTAATCCTCAGGATCTCCATTTCTTAGCAGTGGAGGAAACCAAGGTTGGACCCATTAAGTAATTCAGCCAAGATCTCTTTCTTGGTAAGTCTTTCTCCAAATTCTGCAATCTGCCTCACAGTGAGAACAAACAAACAAACATAAAATCGCAGCAGCTTTAAGTACATGAAAATGTGGGCCATTGGTTGAACAACTGGATATGGGAATGAGATGTCAGAGCAGACAGAAATGAGGGTGGTCACATATACTCAGAGAAACGCAATGTTTCAGTGGGAATATGAGGGATACCAGCGAAACCATCCGGGGTTCAAGGGTGTCTGATGTACAGATAGATCTGCAGCTGAGGATGGAGTCAGAACCAAGGGGGGGGGGTGCTGCGCACCCTACCCATTAGGGTGAGGGTGGGAGGAGGAAGAGTGGTTATAGGTAAATGTGGCTATTTGAGCAGAATTTGGGGAAGACGCTATAGCAAAAAGTAGGAATAAATTTACAAGAAACTGAAAAGAGATGGAGAAGCACCTTGAGTCTGGTGATCATAGAGAGCCTTTGCCCCCAGCAGGACAAAGTATGAGACAAGGGGACACCCTCACCAGAGCCTGTGCCACATTGTTTAGACTTTGAGCCTCACCAACTGTGAGCTAAATAAACCTCTATTTCTTCATAACTAGGTTTCTGAGGATATTGCATTATGGTAATATAAAGCCAAGTGACACAGTGCAGTATTGAAGTGAGGACTCCAAGCAGCCCTCACATGACCTTCAGATGCCCAAAATGACTCAGGCTTGAGGAGGGGAGGGAACATCCTTTTCATCTGGAAATACAGTGTGAAAGTAGATGAGGGAGGCAGCAGTCTGGGCGCAGTCCCTGCGGAGGGCAAGTCGGGAGCTATGGGAGGCATCATCCTTGGCATGAAGATACATCAGCTTCAACAACAGCTGCAAGGCAGAATCTTCAAGGGACTTCCCAAGCCATGGGTGCCAACAGGAAGGGACGGGGAGGAAAGAGGTCAGAGCTATTTCTGAATTCAGATGAAACAGATCTGGGGACTCCCAGAGATGACTGGGGAAAAAAAAAACCAAGATAGGCTCTGCAATATACTCGGCTGCACTGAGTTCTGGGACATAGTCAGTAAAATGAGATGCTGCAGTGAGTGTGATGTCTTTGTGCTCACAAACCACTATAATCTGGGGAACAAATGTAGAATTATGAAGATTTGAAGAAAGAAGGCTGTGAAGCCCAGAGCAGAAATTCTTTTACTGGGCGCATAGGAAGGGAAGCAACGCCATCAGCAAAATTGTTTGAGTACCTTCTGTAAGCCAGCCACATGCAGCTAATGCTTCCTAACTGGGGGTCCAACCAACCTCCAGAGATATATGAATACGATTCGTAGTATCAAACACTGGGGAGGAAAATCGGATTTAGGGTGGGTTTGATACAGCAGATAAGCTGTCACTTGGGGTACCTGTATGCCATGTTAGAGTGTCTGGTTCATATTCCAGCTACTCCACTTCAATCCAGCTCTTTAAGAAAGCTTATCCTGGGAGGCAGCAGGTGATGGCTTAGTTCTTGTGTCCCTAACATCCATATGAGGGATCTGTATTGAGTTCTGGACTCCTGGCTTCAGCCTGGCCCAGCTTTGGATGTTGTGATTCTTTGGGGGAGTGAACCAGCAGATGGAAGTTCACTCTCTACCTTTGTCTACCTCTCTGTCTCTCTATTTTTCAAATAAAAACTAGACTAGAACCCGGGGTGCCGGCACCTCAGGTGGAGGATTAGCCAAGTGAGTCACGGCACTGGCCAAGGATGATGATTCTTGAACTAAGTTTCAGAAGACACGCCCATGTTAACCAGGTGGGCAAAGGGATGGAGTAAGGTAAAGAGAGGGCCAGACAGAAAGGAGTTTAGAGAAAAAGCATTCTTGACAGAGAAACAAGATATTGAGGAGAAGTGGTAGGAGGTGTAGAGAGAGCCAGGCAGAGGTCAGTTGAGTTTGCAGTGTTCTCTTGGGTCCTGGGAGAGCTGTTAGAGGATTCCATGCTGCCTGCCAGATTCAACATCACCACTGTGATGCTGTGTAGAGAAAAACAGGGAGTGCAAGGATGAGAGATATGGAGACACACTGGCACTCTCCTGCTAGTATCACAGTCTGATGTCATGAGGGCAGAAAACAAGAGGCCCAGCAGATGGGAAAGCTCCACCCACACGGAAGTTGCTTAATAAAGTTCCCAACATGCTGTAGACATCCTATGACTCTTCTACGGGGGTTATCTGGTAGAAGGATGACGCCTGGCCTTGTGCAGACCCTCAAGGCTCTGAGAGAGAAAATGTCTCCAAAGTGGTACTCCGCTAAGGAGGGGTGGGGGCAGGTAGATGAACACCCCAGCTTCCTACGCTGTGGTGTGGTCAATGCAGTGTGTGCAGTGGGCGTGAGCTCTGGCTGTCCACAGCCACAGTGGAAAGTTGCTGTCTTCCTTTTTCCATGTCACTTCCGCAAATTCTTCTTGTTCTTCCTGGGATCACTTCCTAAATACATCACTTGAACACAGGCCTGTTCTCGGGTCTGATGTAGGGAAATCCACATTATTATGCTCTTCACTGGGTCTGAAGAGATGATATAACACAGGTGGATAAAAGCTGTGGAAGAGGTGGGTATATAGGCTGTGGAGTGAAAGCATAGATGTCAAGGGTGATGCTATTTGCCTTTCTGCTTTGTGTGGCTGATACCAAGATCTGTAGTTCCTGAGATGGGGATGACACGAAGGGTGGATATAGTGAATTCAACAGGGACATGATGATTGACATGGGACCCAGGGAGGGTGTGTCTAGGAGGCAGTTGGAATCACAGAGGTGTAACTTCATGGAGAGAGACTTAGGCTGGTGGTCCTTACTTGACATCATCCAGAAATCAGATAAGAATTTCCAGAGAAAATTTAAAGAACTTGAGACCTGCAGAATAGGACATTTGTCCAAGCTGCAGCCACTCAAATTGGCCTTTCTGTCCCCCTAATTCTGATTCTGCCACCTGCTCCTAAATGCTCCAACTTTGTAGAAAACAATTTCCTGTCTGAAATTCCTTTCAGTAATCAAAACTCTTTTTTGCATTTTTTTTTCTTTTTTCTGGGAGATTATCAACTACGGTTGTGATGACAAGAATATATGCCTTTTTGTTCTCTGTTTCCTAAGCCAAGCAATATCTGTAGCGTGATCATATTCTTTACAATCCAAATCAGGAAAACTGAGAGTAAAAGAAAGAACTATTTATAATTCTACTGGACCATTAAGCATAAATCCGAACTGTCTCAGGCAACTCAAGGTGTATGGTCATGCTAATGATCTGATTAAGGATCTATACCACTTAGCATCTTCTGTAAGTGAGTGGATATAGAAATGAAAAAGAGTGAGAAAGAGGGGGAAAAAAAAAGTAGAGGCGAGGAAGCCAGAGATAGACAGAAGGACAGGGAACAAGGGTAACTCAGGGTTCTGTTTTTAGAGTCCTTGGTGACACATAAATACCTAGAAGGATCCATTTCCTGTGCTTTGCTTGTTTCTTCTGTATGCATTTAGAGCTTATATTTTTATCTTATTCAGCTTTATACCACTAGCCTGTAGAGTAGAATCTAGCACAGAGTACATACTAGTGAACAACTTTTAGCTACATGAATGAGCAAATCTCTCTTATAAAATACCCCTAAAAATCCCATTTCCCAAATACACTGACCTAGGTAGAACTTTTTGTCCAATGAACTCCTGTGACATCTCTGGTTTTAATCACAGTGAAATATTTGGTGAAATACTTTTCTATTCTGTTGATCAGCTTAGGAATGAAAATTTGATTTCTTCTACTCTATTATACTAGTTCTATGAAAATATCCTTCTTTGGCATTTTCTACTGTGAAATGGGGATGAATTATAGTGCCCATTTTATAAGATTATGGTGAGGATTAAATAGGCAAATAAATACATAGAGCCTGACCCATTGTAGCTGCAAACTTCATGTCAGTTATTGTTGTTATATTTATTATCCCCTTCTAGGAAAAAGATGGGCCATTGCACTTACTACTACTTGGTAAAAAAAAATGGGGATTTCATTAAATGATTTAAAAATATGTTAGCTTGTACTTGATAAAGTGGTTCAATCTAGTAGACTCATGAATGACATTAAGTGAGCAGTAATGCCAGATTTAAAAATTATTTTTTGTCAAAAGCACCCTAATTCAATATTCAAAGCTCTATTTGTAAGGTATGTAGTTTTCTTCATGCCTTCATTAGACAGCACATTCACTATAGCAAAGTGGATAGAAAAAATGCCTAGAATTTAATTTTTTTTGACAGGCAGAGTGGACAGTGAGAGGGAGAGGGAGAGGGAGAGAGAGAGAGAGAGAGAAAGAAAGGTCTTCCTTTTTCCATTGGTTCACCCTCCAATGGCTGGCGCATCACGCTGATCCGAAGCCAGGAGCCAGGTGCTTCCTCCTGGTCTCCCATGCGGATGCAGGGCCCAAGGACCTGGGCCATCCTCCACTACCTTCCCGGGCCACAGCAGAGAGCTGGACTGGAAGAGGAGAAACCGGAACAGAATCCGGCACCCCAACTGGGACTAGAACCTGGTGTGCCAGAGCCGCAGGTGGAAGATTAGGCTGTTGAGCCGCGGTGACGGCCAAGAATTTAATTTTTAAAAAGGTGGTATTTAAACAGATGTCCCATGGGTTTTCTGATAGTAAGATAAATTTTTTTGCGTCTGTTACTAATTTTATAGTGTAAGAATTAAATTTAAAGCATGCCCTTCCATAGGTAGTACTGGAAGAATTCCTAGCCTATATAGATGCAGAATCCTACCCAAGAGTGTCAAAATGGCATCTACAATGAGAGTTACCTGCCTGCTCAAAGAAACCTGCCTCCCTTCGTGTCAAAGCATGAAATTAAAGACTGCATTCCTTGCCCCTGGTAGGAAGTTCCTCAATCCAACTTCCTGCGCCTTCCCCTCTGAACGCATTCTGGAACATTTATCCTCCTATCTCTGTCCCCGCATCTTCAATGGGGGCAAAATCATCTTCCGTCTTTTCTAAGATCTTTGTTACCCTCTAACGTGCATTCTCATTTAAAGCTCACTTCTCATTGACATAGATCCTCTGACACCAGTACTACATAATGGAACTATTCTATAAGGATAGAAATGTTCTACGTCTACGCTGCCCCTGGGCACATGTGGTTTCTGAATATTTGAAATGTGACTGGTGCAATATAAGGATTGAATAATTAATTAATTTAAATAGCCACTCATAGCTTGTAACTAGTATTTTAGATAGTGAATTAACACTCTTTTTCTTCACAGATTTCATCTAACATAGTTTTGGGGAAGAAAAAAAAAGACAAAAACACTATTTATTTGTAGTCATAATCACTGTTTAAATTGTGTGTCTTTCTAGATAACCAAAAAAAGACACTCATGGAAATTGTTAGATACATTTGGACTTTGCTTAAGTCCATAACTTTCGTGGTGCCATTAATCTTGCTTTGCCCCCCTCCCCCACTATTCTGGTCTCTGTTTAGTTATATATTATTAACTCTTTACTGTTAGAGATCCTCAGGGGTGGATCAAAGACCATCTACATTTTCAGCCCCGTATTTGGTTTCCAGTTCACCTTATCCATGTCTATAGCTTCAACAATCCTCTCCCTATCAGTGGCCCCTACATTTCTATCTCTAATGCACACTGCTCTCCCAGATTTTCTCAAGTATACCAAACTCAAAACTGAGCATGTGACTATCTCACAATTCTCGTTTTCCTCACATCATTGAATGACACCAATCTAGTTGGTCAAGCCAGAAATTCAAGACCAATCCTTGACACCCCATCTCCCTTCATTAATTTCTATTATCTCCAATTCTAACGTAGCTAACTTGAAAAACAACTTTCTTTTTTTGTAAAATTTATTTTATTTATTTGAAAGACAGAGTTACAGAGAGAGAGGTAGAGACAGAGAGGTCTTCCATCTGCTGGTTCACTCCCCAGATGATTGCAATGGCCAGAGCTGCGCCGATCTGAAGCCAGGAGCCAAGAGCTTCTTCCAGGTCTCCCACGTGGATGCAGGGGCCCAAGGACTTGAGCCATCTTATACTGCTTTCCCAGGACTAGAATCGGTGCCCATATGGGATGCCTTTGCTTCAGGCCACAGCTTTAACCTGCTGCGCCAGAGCGCCGGCCCCGAAAAACAACTTTCAAATTAATTCGGCTTGCTTATCTCCACTGTTATTACCACAATTCAAGTTACCATCAGCTCGTATCTGGACCTTCTGTTGCAAGTTTCCATGTGGTCATCATCACTCAGATCTGTATGAGCAGAGTTTTATAAATGTGCCAAGCTTTCTTTAGTGATGGAGCCATTAAACTGTCTCTGGAATAAAGGCTGCCTAGGGTGATTGCAAAATTCACTCTCCAGATACCCTGTTCTGCCTAATACTTGGTTGATCTCCCCGAGGTTTTATTCAGACCCTATATCAAATGTTATATCCTTTTTTTAATTTTTTTTTTTTTTTTGACAAGCAGAGTTAGACAGTGAGAGAGAGAGAGAGACATAGAGAAAGGTCTTCCTTTTTCCGTTGGTTCACCCCCGCCAAGTGGCCGCTATTGCCAGGGCTTGCGGCCGGCGCACTGGGCCGATCCAAAGCCAGGAGCCAGGTGCTTCCTCCTGATCTCCCAGGGGTGCAGGGCCCAAGGACTTGGGCCATCCCCCACTGCCTTCCCGGGCCACAGCAGAGAGCTGGACTGGAAGAGGAGCAACTGGGACAGAATCTGGTGCCCTGACCGGGACTAGAACCCGGTGTGCCAGTGCCGCAGACAGAGGATTAGCCTAATGAGCCGTGGCACCGGCCCAAATGTTATATCCTTAAGTGTGGCTTTCATGTTTCTCCAGATCATATCTGGGACACATTATATATTTTCATATCATCCAATATTTCTCCTTTTGAAATTTATTTATCTTATCATTCTATTGACTTTTACTTACTCAATGGGAAGTTAATTGTACACTTGTATTGCTTGGGGTGAGTAGGTTGGATTGTCTCTACACAGGGGTCAGGAAATTAATGGAGAAGTGAGATTGGTAATTTTTATTTTAATGTTATCTCAATCCTCAAAATAGTAAATGGCACTGTGAATAAAATAATAGGTTACTGGAAATGCAGAGTTTTCAAAACAAACTCTTGATGTGAAAATTTATCCTGTTGTTTTCGCAGGTGAAAATGTTCCAGTTTAAATGTACTTCAGATGACCAATTTACTATGTTGAGGTTCTTCCTGAATATATGTATATATATATATATATACACACACACACACACACACACACACATATATATATAATATATATTTAATGTACTGATAGTTCTCTGTCGTCTAATTTAATATTCTATGGAACACTGCTCTTCCAAGAGTTCTTGTCAGAGACTCCAACAATGGCATTAACTGACCATAGTTACTAACTTTTTTTAAAGCTTTATTTTTATTTATTTGAGTGACAGAGTTACAGAGAGAGGTAGAGAGAGAGAAGTCTTCCATCTGCTGGTTCACTTCCCAAATGGCCACAATGACTGGAGCTGAGCCAATCGAAAGTCAGGAGCCAAGAGCTTTTTCCAGGTCTCCCACAGGGGTGCAGGGGCCCAAGGACTTGGGCCATCTTCTACCGCCTTTCCAGGCTGTAGCAGAGAGCTTGACTGGAAGAGGAGCACCCGGGACTAGAACCGATGCTCATAAGAGATGCTGACACTTCAGGCCAGGGCTTTAACCCACTATGCCACAGCGCCAGCCACATAGTTACTAACTTCTAAAGAGTCATCAATCCTTCACAAATAATCTCTGGAATGAATTGGCTTTATTTAGCTGGGATGACAACAGCTACTAATTATTATTCAAAAAGTGACACTTATTTTCTGTTCCATTCGTCATTGTGTCCAAACACAGACTTGTTCTTTTCCACCTAACAAGGGAAACTTCTAGACCTACATGAAACTTTTTGTCTTTGCCTGTTAACTGCTTATCTGACCTTGTAACAAACTTCCTCTGTTTGTTCTGATACTTTTCTATTTCACACTTGCAGATGTTTTAAAATGTTCCAGCATTTCCCCTTTGGGTAAACAAAGTGCCTTGTAGTCTTTGCTTACCCTGTTTAGTTGGCCATCCAGGCTTAACTTGATAACATTTTCTAGTCAATAAAACATTTAGATTGAGGATGAGAATTTCCAAAGTATGCTAATCTAAATTTGAGGTATTTTTCATTGGATTACTCAGTTAACAAATTAATGGTTTTTTTGGTTTGGGTTTCTTTTTGTTGTTGTTTGTTTATTGCAAAAAGAGATTTCTATGTATATGCTATAGACTCCTTGACTTACAAGTTTTTGATAAATATTTTTAGAAACATTTAAATATAAATTACTTAAAGGAACTATAGACTTTAAAGATTAAGAAAATAAATTAAACATTTTAAATGTGCACATACCTAAGGATATTTGAATAATTTGATGATATCATTTAAATAGTTAACAACATAGTAAGCATCAAAGAAATTATTGAAATATATGAATTTTATTATATTAACAATTGTGGAAATGTCATGAAATATTTACACTTCCTATGATCAGAAACTATTTTCTTAGGCTGTGAAAAGTTACGATTTTCTTTATTAATAAATTCAACAAAATATAATTTAATTTCTCCTTTTTGGAAATATACCTTTTTGTACCACCTAAAACAAATTATAGTTTATCATAATTCTATCCAGCATCAGATTTAGAGCAATTGTCACCATTAAACATCAGTTGAAAATGATTAAATATTAAAATATTAATACAAGAAAAAGAAATATATGAAAATAAGACCAAACTATATTTAAAACATAGGTCTAGGTTTTAGAGGTACATGAGACTTGCAAACTTCTCAGATGCTAACCCAAATTCAGACTAAAGTCATAATCACACTTTCTGGGATTTTCCAGTGTGAGGGTAGGGGGGCAAGGCATGGTGCAGCCACTTCAGGAGCTTCTTTGGAGGTGAGTGTTGCTTCTTAACTACATACACCCCAAAGGAATAATGACTATAACCAGGAAATCTGTAGAAGGAACCATGCTGCTCTGTGTCATTCTAACTTCAATTATTGTCAATTTTTGCATGACTACAAAAAATAAATAGTTACTATTTTTTTTTCTCTGTTAAAATGTATCCTGATTAGTGTCTTTTGGCAACTAGCAACCTTGTCCCATGTGAGTGTATCTACGTTTTACACCTGCCTAGAAGATCTGCTATGCAACATGAAGATAGAGAATTCTACTCTCTCTGTCTCAGGTGCAATCCTGACCTTGTCTCTTTATTACCTTGAGCATGTCATTTAACTTCTTTAGTTTAGCTTCTTGCTCTATAAACCACAGGATGATTATACTTAATTCTTTAGATACCTATGTGGATTGAAGGAGATAGTGCATGAAAGTGCACTGTATGTTTATGTTCAATAAATGATAACTTTGTTAATCCTATTATTCACTCCATGGGCTTTGAATGAGCTCTCTTGGTCAGGTCTCAAAGCCTTTACATCTCTTGTTGCAACATTATCATTAGAAAGAGTTGTAGTGTTAGTGTCAATCTGCCTACATTTAGTAGTGTAGAGATCCTGGTTCCTGAGCACTGGGGTTTCTTAGAAGAGAAGCCAGGAGGACCAGATTTTCTGCTTCTGTCAACAGAAACAAAGCCCTTTAACTTCATTAGCACAACCCTGCAAATGGCTTTTCAAGTGGTCCTTGTAGTAAAAGTTCTATTCAGCTTGGGGCTATTTCACATTATCTCCAAGGGACACTTTCTCCCTGGAGAGGCCACCTGCATCTTACAACTTGAGAGGGTCTGAGTCCTGGAGTTTGCTCACAGCTGCTCAAGGCAGACACACATTCCTAGCAATTGATGTCACAAAGAGAGCTCAGGAGGCCGGCAAGGGCTTTCCTGTCATTTTGTCATTCCCTTGCCTGTTTTTCCTCAGGCTTCCTCTAAATTTTCATTGGCCCTCAAACTGGAGTCAAGAAGCACACACAAATAGAGCATGCAATAGTCTTTTTTTTTCTAAGTAAACTTTCTTTTTTCAGGTAATTGTAGATTCACAGGCAGTTGTAAAAATAGTATCAAGAAAATCCCATGTACCACCTCTCATTTGCCTAGTTTCCTCCTATGGTAACGTTCTGAAGAACTGAAGTACACTATCCAGAATTTTGACGCTGACACAGCCAAGATTCAGAACCATCCATCACCACATTTTTTTTTTGTCATTTTATGCCCTATCTCTGTCCCCTGTTTCACTCTCTCTTTCTTCCCTGACCCTTGACAATGACAGATTAGTTTTCTATTTCTATAATTTTCTTGGTTCAAGAATGTAATATAAATGGAATCATACAGCATGTAACCTGTTGGTTTTCTCTCTTTTCATTTAGCAAAATACCCTAGACATGCATTGAGAATGTTGTGTGTTTCATGTTGTAGTTGCCAGCCTGGAATATTAGAAGTTGGTAAGACTGATTTAAGCCATCTCTGATTTAACACCAGATTTATTGTGTCCTTTCAGGTTTCTTATGTTATTGTTAAGCCAGGTATCTAAGATTTACATTCAATTTGAATAAACTAGCTGGCCTGCAAAAAAAAATTTTTTTTACTGTGAAATACAGTTCCATATTATGGATGTATCATTCTTGGTTTCACCATTCACACAATAAAGAAAATGTATTGTCTCAAATTTTAGTATACTATGAATAAATCTGCTATGAATAGTATGTATAGATTTTTGCATGACCCTAAGCTTTGATTTCTCTGCAATAAATGCTAAGAGTACACATGCTAGGTTGGGTTGTAGTCACACTTTTAGTTTTATGAGACTGCCAAACTGTATTTCAGAGTGACAACACCATATATAAAGAAAGTAATCTATCGGTATCCTTTCCTATAACTGGTGCTATCACTCTTTATAATCTTAGCCATTCTGAAAGGTGTTTAGTGATATTTCATTGTGGCTTTGGTTTGCATTTACTCAATGGCCAGTGATGTTGATTGTCTTTCTTAGCAGTATGCTGCAGATGGTATAATTTAAGAGCTAGAAAGGATTGAAAAGAAGATATCCATTTCGGGGTGGACGCTGTGGCACATCAGGTTAATGCCCTGGTCTGAAGCTCTGGCATTCCATGAGGGCACCGGTTCTAGTCTCGGCTGCTCCACTTCCCATCCAGCTCTCTGCTATGGCCTGAGAAAGCAGTACAAGATGGCTCAAGTCCTTGGGCCCCTGCACCAGCGTGGGAGACCTGGAAGAAGCTCCTGGCTGCGGATAGGCGCATCTCTGGCCATGGCGGCCAATTGGGGAGTGAACCATCGGATGGAAGACCTCTCTCTCTCTCTCTCTGCCTCTCCTCTCTCTGTATAACTTGAATTTCAAATAAATAAATCTTTAAAAAAAAAGAAGATATCCATTTCAATGAACTTGAAATTAATTTATCTGGAGACGAATCAATCTCAGTGAGAGAAAATGTGCACACATATTTGCTTCACCTTTAACTCGAGTCTCCTGTACTCCAGCTCAGTGCTATTTGGTCAGATCTTACCATTAGTACACATAGTTGATAATTTGCTTGGTCTGAATTGGGTAGTAAGATGGGGTGGTTTGACATCCAGTTAAAAATGGATATTAGTAACAACTATTGTTCCTGAATAGTATTAGGCAATCCTGTATATGCTGGAAACAATAAACAACTGAATATGTATGCATGCATACATATTCAAACACACACATATATACATATTTATAGTCATATTCTCCCAGAGACTAACATTTTTATGTGGGCAAATAAGGTTTTTTTTTCATCTTTTGACAACAAGGAATAAATTAAGAAACAGTCTTTTTTCCTTGTTATACAGAAATGAACACTGAATTATTCAGGGTATAATAGCTACAACTTACTTTCGAAAGGTTCAAGAAAGTTTCAAAAGCATCTGTGTTTGAGTGTATTTGTCTGTTTGTATGTAGAAATGTAGACAATGATGGCCAGTGCCGCAGCTCACTAGGCTAATCCTCAACCTGCAGCGCCAGCACTCTGAGTTCTAGGCCCGGTTGGGGTGCTGGTTCTATCCTGGTTGCTCCTCTTCCAGTCCAGCTCTCTGCTGTGGCCTGGGAAGGCAGTGGAGGATGGCTCAAGTGCTTGGGCCCTGCACCCGCATGGGAGACCCGGAAAAAGCACCTGCCTCCTGGCTTTGGATCCACACAGTGCGCCGGCCGTAGCGGCCATTTAGGGGGTGAACCAATGGAAGGAAGACCTTTCTGTCTCTCTCTCTCTCTCACTGTCTAACTCTGCCTGTCAAAAAAAAATGTAGGCAATGATAAAGCAAAGGAACAATATGCAAACAACTGGTGCATCTAGATAAGGTATAGGGGAATTTCATGTATATTCTTCAATTCTGCTCTAAGTTTGAATTCATATCAAACCAAAAATCTCCCCCACCCCCCCAAAAAAAAAAAACAAAGGTAAAAGAAAGGCTGTTTGCTCAACCCACTCTGTAGGTTATTATGTAATATATTACTAGGGCCAGTAATGGAAAAAAACCTCATAGATGAAAGAGTTCACCTCTTGATTTACCAATAAGGAAACAGAAGCACATAGAAATTAGGTGATAGAGAGCTAGAACTGAAGATATTTTCCATCAGGAGCCCAGTAGCTGAATTCCTGCCAGGCTCACACGTAGTTCTCTGGTATTGGAAGCTAAGGGCTCTGTCTACAATGATGGACTTTTTATGAGTAGGAGAAAAGAAGAACTGAACTGAGAAATTGCAAAACATACCATTGGGTATAGGGTCAGATTTACATACGTATTCTGACTACTTATTGTGGCCCACAGGATGTCACACTTTCACTGACCTTGCTAAGAGACTTGCTCTTGCCATTTGAACATTAAAAAGATCAACTTGCTCATGTCTACTTCCAGAAGTAATCACCATCTTGCACCCAGATCATGCAGACCTAGATTATAGATGGAATAAAATAAATATTAAGATGGCATTAAGGCAGAAACATGCAAACAATACATATATTTGAATCAGAAGGCAGGTATTTCAGAGGTAGGAGGTGAATTGGTCAGTAAAAGACTGAGTCGGAAATCCGAGTCAGATACTAAGTGAAATGTACCAAAGAAGATTCAATCTCCAGTAAGACAGGGAATTTATGGCTTGAAGACTCATAGAGAGGCCAACTAAACCTTGCAAATACCAAGGCAACACTGGCAGAACCTTCAGGGTGCAGATGGTCCTGAGTGTCTGCTTAGAAGATACAGATTGGGAGACACCCAATAAATGGTCTTAGAGGCTAACAGTTCTGGAGGTGCTTGCCTGAGATGAGGGCCCTAGTGCAGAACATGATGCCTGCATGATTTACACATTGCTGTCACTGTTTCAGTAAAACTTTCTTGTACTTCCTCATTAATTGTTCCTCAAATCCAGTGAATCCAGTGAGATAGAAGACATTGGGGTGAGGTAGGGCTCCAATCCCACTTCTAGTTTCAGAGCACTGTCCTTTCCAGGCCAAGATGAGGTCAAATGCCCAGAGTTAATCCCCACATGCACCCAAGAGCTTTCCCAGAGAGCCAAGATCTTTAGGTTGGATACAAAGAGGAGGGATGTTATCACCACTGAACTACAAAATCTGAAAAACTTTGGTGTCCTTTCTCCACTAGAAGCAGAGATATTTTAAATACAAACATTGAGAAGAGTAAATAATGCCCACTTTCAATCCAATCAACACGTCTTAATTGAGCATTTACAATGTGCTACTCACAATGCTATGCAGTGGGCTATGGGTAAAATAAGAGATTTAGCAACCAGGTACTCTAAAGGACAAGTTCAAGGAGCCAGCAAGTAGATGAGGAGGACAGGTCCAACTCTGACCTGGATACTGGGGAGGTTTTCTGGAGGAAGCAAGATACAAGGCTTGGGATGTAAGAAGCGAGATTTGCAGGAACAGAGAACAGACAAAGAAAATATGTGGTTAGATGACCTGAAAGGAAGATGACCTGTGGCTGAAATGATAGTGATAGTGTTGAAAAAAGATTCAATCTCTAAAGCCTTCTTTTTTCTCTGAACTACACATGCATGCACACACACACACACACCACATTTTTGTCCAAATTTTTCCAGAAATCCCATTAATAAGCTCTTCTACAATTATTTCCAAGGTAAGTCTTGAGCTGATCCATCCTGTGGAGTTCTTAGCAGAGAGAAGCACTCATTGATATCATGATCTTGGGGAGCCAAGCCTGCATATTCTTGGAAGTGTCCCAGGTGCTTCTCAAGTGCAGCTGCCTTTGAGACCATGGACTCACAGAAGCTTTAAACCCCATCTTGAGCCCCCGGGCACTGGTTGAGATAGGAACAGGAGCAAGCGCTGGCACTGAGAGGTGGTGGGAATGGCAAGGCGACATGATTCCAGCTTTGGATGTCTGAGAGGTAATATTTCAAAATGTGCATGGCAACATGGAATTGAAAGATAATTTTATGTTGCTACAATTTTGTTTAAATCTCTGCATAGTTTTTTATAATAGCATTTTCAGGAGCTTTTTGAAGATCTCTTGTATGCATGGCTATCAAAATGGTTTGCACCAGAATAAACTTATCTTTTCATCGCATTTTCTCTGAACTTTTGGAATCCTCCTCCTATACCTTATGGATGCAACAGCAGGAAAAGCGGTATGAGGAGTTCCCAGAGGGTGGACATCAATGTCCTTACTTGAGGTCTGTGCAGGATTCAATTTGTGCATCTGCATCTGACTCTGAACAGATTCGGGAGCTCGGTGCTCCCAAGGGCACTGTTGACTTTCTCCGTGTTGCTACTGGACGAGAAAGAAGGGTGTAGATGACATGAGAATTACCTTCTTCACTATTTTCCTGTAGAAAGCAGCACGGCAAAGCTGTGATTCCAAAGAGCCCATTGCTTGATAACTGTTGTGTTTGCTACTACATGGCCTGAAGCAAAACTAGCAGATGTAATAGCTGTTGAAAAAAAATTAACTGGGATGATGACTGATTTACAGCTTCATCCTAACATAAGTTATAACAGGAGACAGCAAGGACTGGCTCTTTGGAAGCCCTGCTTTCTGCAGAGGCGCAGACTCCTTTCCTCTTTTTCCAGCTATTGTTAAATTGCTAAATGTAAAGTCTGTGAGATATGTGAACATCACCCCTGCCTCAGACGAAAGCTGCAGATTATTGAAATACTCCAGGCAGGAATCAGATGTTGGCCTAAGGCCTTAAGTTCATGTCCCTGACAGGCTCTGAGCTTGTCAAAACTGCTCTTCAATCACCTTGCTAATAGTATGGTGTGCTTCAGTTACTGAAGCAGTCACGTAATTAGAAGCATACTCTTCTGGCTGGGAAGGAATCTGCTGGTATGCTCTAAATGAAAGAAAATCGGCAAGTTGTGCCAGGTTTTATAATTTAGTGAAGAATATCTAGAAGGAAGCCCTTCAAAGGTGTAACGGTGCCTTTATTTTTGGCATAATATTCACCACTCAGCTAGAACATTTCTCTGTTAATCCCTAGCCGAGGCTGATGACTGTGTAAATGAATTTCTGCAACCTAAAAGCCATCTGCTCCACAGGACAGAGCCCTGCACTGCTTTGAGTAAGTGGGGTCTATTTGCACTTGCCTTGTTACGTCTTGAACAAACCAGCACTCACATCCCATGTGCCAATGTGAAAGGCAAACAGTTCTTATGTCCTTGATGTTATTTTGTTCTTTAAACAACAACAACAATATGGTGTTAGGGGCAGGAGTCATGGTAGGGCGCATTGGGCCACCACCCGGATTCCTACCTCCTGTATCAGAGTCACTGGTTTCAGTTCCTGCTGCCTTGCTCCCAATCCAGCTTTCTGCTAAATGCATACCATGGCCCAAGTGCATGTGCCGCTGCCGCCCATGCTGGAGACTCAGATGGAACTCTGGGCTGCTGGGTTTGATGTAACCCAGCCTTGGCTGTTGCAGAGGGAATGATCTAGTCATGAAATCCCAGCCCCCATCTTCTCTCCACTATACATCTTGTTCTGCTTTTCAAGTAAATGAAAAGTAAAATAAATACAGGTTTAAAAAACCCAGCGGCAAATGCATCTGACCTCATGTAGTTCAAAATGGTATCCTCCTCTCTTTGTTCTCCCTCTGCAGTTGCTCCTGTATTTTTCTTCTTCTCTTTCCCTTTTTCTCTTTCATCTGGCCTCTCCACCCAGAAAGCCAAGAAAAGCGAGGTAACAATAACTTCTTTGCATGTCACCTGGCCCACCCAGAAAAAATCTATTTCTAGGCAAATGTGGAAAACCTAAACCTTATGGAACGCAATGGGCCCTTTAATCTAACATCCTCTGTACACTGCAGAGACTAATGTTTAATTTGAAAAACAATCTGAAAATAGCATGAAAGGAAACATGGAATTTGCATAGCTATATATATATACATATATATATGTTTAAGATAGTCATCGTCCTTTAGAAAACACTGTGTTTGAGAGCTGACCCTTTACTTGAAGTTGCCCGAATTGTGTGGACTCCTCCTCAGAGATAAGGAGTGTAATTTTCACTTGAGTGATGGTTCCTTTTCTACATAGTTCTCTTGCCATTAAGGAGATAGATGTCAAACCCTGTCATTTTGTAAACTTGAACACTGTTTGACCAAAGCTAAAGCGACAGTGATGATAAAGATGTGTTTTATTTCTAATAACTGTGTTGAGATTCGCATGGAAATCTTTCGTTTTCTTTCACTTTTCTTCTTTTATCTTCCTGCCATCTATTTTTATGGGCTCTTTTCTTTTTCCTTTTTAGAAATCTTTTTTAGTCTCTTCTTTCTTTTCATAGTTTAAATTGCACTAAAAGCTTTCTTTTTATAGGCAAGGCCTTGGTTTGCTTTATTCTAGCCCAGCTGCTCATAGAGGTGGACTCTCTTCACCAGAAAGCTCTTTGTATGGACCAAGCAGTTGGGACATAGTTAGGATCCCACTTGAGACTCCTGCATCCAATATTAGAGTGCTCAGATTCAGGCCTTCGCTTCACTCTCTCCCCCTCCCCCATTCCAACTTCATGCTAAAGCAAAACAAACCTTGCAACAGGTGATGGCTCAAGGAGCCCAGTCTCTACCACTTCTAGAGTAGACCTGAGTTCTGGGCTAGTGGCTTTTTACCAGGCCCAGCCTCAACTGTTGCTGGTATTTGATAATGAAGCAGCAGATGAGAGATCTCTGATTGTCCACCCTTCTCTCTGTCTCTATGGCTTTGAAATAATATGGAAATAAATAAATAAAAATAAAAACATACATAGCAATTTAGAGGTTCCCTTCCATTTCCAAAGCTCTGAATTTAACAGCTAGTAAAGAGAAACAAAATTTCTGCCTTTCAAGTTTTGTGGCACTTCTCACTTAATCTTACTGACGTGTACAGGAAACTCACATGGGAAGCATAAACTTCTTGTTCAGATCAAGGATGCAAGGCAGAGATTTTACAGAATGACATCCTTTTCAAGGCTGAAAAAAATAAGGAAAATTTAAAACTAGTACATGTGTCTCTAGGACAAGGATTCTCACCTTGGGGTTCACCAAAGGATCCACAGTTAGAAGTTAGGGGTCCATAAATTTGATTGGAAACATAACTGCTTTATGTTGTCCAGTATAACTGCTTTATATTTCATAAGTTTTAGTTGAAATATGGCTTTTCACTAGATCTTTCATTTAATATTATTAAAGAAGCACATATTACTACAATATATTGAAAAATATTATGATTATTTAAATATAACTGGTTTCCTTAATAATACCATACATTTTATTTAATGGATCCTAGAACATTGTTCTGAGAAGCAGAAGGTATACTTGACTGGATTGAGAAGGGAGTCGATGGAGTGAAATAGGGGAAAACTATGGGGGCTGGTGTTTAGCACAGCAGGTAAAATGTCAGCTGAATTGACCACAAATTGGGGCAGGTGTTGTGGCATGGCCAGTTAAGGCTTTGCTTGGGATATCTGCATCCCACGGTGGAGCACTGGTTCTAGTCTTACCTGTACTGCTACTGATCCAGCACCGGTTGATACACCTGGAACAGTAGCAGAAGGTGATTCAAGTATGTGAGCTCCTGCCACACATGTGGGAGACCAGAATGGAGTTCCTGGCTCCTGGCTTCAACCTGTCCCAGCCCAGGCTATTGTGGAAGCTTGGGGAGTGAACCAGTGGATGAAGATTCTCTCTCTCTCTCACTCCCCTCTCTCCTTTACTCTCTGTTGCTCCATTTTTCAAATAAATAAATAAAATCATTTTACAAAGATTTTATTTATTTATTTGAGAGGCAGAGTTACAGACAGAGAGGAGAGACAGAGATAGAGGCCTTCCATCTTCTGGTTCACTCCCCAAATGGCCATAATGGCAGGAGCTGGGCTGATCTGAAACCATGAGCCAGGAGCCTCCTCCACATGGGTGCAGGAGCCCAAGCACTTGGGCCTCCCTCTGCTGCTGTCCAGGCCATAAGCATTGAGCTGGATTGGAAGAGAAATAGTTGGAACATGATCCAGCACCCCTATGGAAGCCAGCACCACAGGCAACACCACAGCGCTGACCCCATAAATAAACCTTTAAAAAAAAAAAAAAAAACGATGACTGCATTTCATATTAGATCATTTAGGTTTGAGTCCCAGCTCTGCTTTCAATTTCAGCTTTCTGCTAATGTAAACCCAAGGAGGCAGCAGAAAATGGTTCAAGGAACTGGCTTCCTGTCACTCATGTCAGAGACCAGATTGAGTTCTTAGCTTTTGGTTTCAGCCAGCGCTGGCTGTTGTGGGCATTTGGGGAATGAACCAGAGAATGAGAGCTCTGTCTCTCTCTTTCTCTCTGCTCCCAAGAATAATAAGAATAAGAATAAGAATGTAAGAATATAAGAATACGAATAAGAATAAGAATAAGAATAGGAATAAATATGCGAATCAGAGACTGAATGACCCTTCCAGCTCTGGTGGTCCTGAGTTTGGAAGAATGAAGGGTGAGGTGAAAAGGGAGTAAACAAATTGTGTAGGGGCCAGCGCTGTGGTGCAGCTGGTTAAAGCCCTGGCCTGTAGCGCTGGCATCCCATATGGGCTCTGGTTCTAGTCCCAGCTGCTTCTCTTCCGATCCAGCTCTCTGCTGTGGCCTGGGAAAGCAGTGGAAGAGGGCCCAAGTCCTTGGGCCCCTGCACCCATATGGAAGATCCTGAAGAAGCTCCTGGCTCCTGGCTTTGGATCAGCACATCTCTGGCTGTTGCGGCCATCTGGGGAGTGAACCAGTGGATGGAAGACCTCTCTCTCTGTGTCTACCTCTCTCTGTAACTCTGTCTTTCAAATAAATAAAATAAATATTTAAAAAAAGATAAAAAAAGAAAACAAATTGTGGAGGTTGTTTTGGGCTTAGCAGAGCTCCCATCATTGGTCCTATAGCACCTTAAAAAATGGGGAGAAAGAAAGCAAAGTGCACTGTAAACGGGGGAGGGGGTGTCTAAGGAAGTAACAAAACAAAATGAAAACCAGCAGAGTCTCAATGGCCAAAAAATTTCTTATCATTTCTTTCCTCTTTTTCTACATCTTTTCCCTGGTGCCACCCCCGAACTCTATTTTGTTTAGCCATTTCAGCGATAATGTACTTGGGGACTCATTCCAGAAGGTGCTCAGACCCTTTGATGTTACTTCACGCATCTTCTCCTAGGCAGAGCTGCTGTTCCACTGGTGGAACCCTTGCTCTGAACCCTCACACACTCACAAGTTGTTCTACATAGTTCTTCACTAATACTGGCTTTGCCAAAATGCCCAACTGGCCACAGAGGCTGGCGCTGTCCGTAGGAGAGTTGGTTGATTGGCAAGACCCAAGCCAGTACAATCCAGGAATGCAAATTGATATTGCTATATGAATGAATGACATTGACTCTGCAAGTTAATAATCAAAATGAGTCTAATGAGACATAACATTTTCCCAAGGTCCCATGAAAATATTCTCATCAGAGTAATGTCTTGTCAGATTTTTTTCTTTTTTGGCTTCTGTGATGTCTCCTGATTCTACAAGGTTGTAGGAAAGAGAAAGGAAGGAAAGAGGAAAGTGTGGGAGCTGGTGTTATAGAATAACAAGTTAAGCTGTGGCCTGCAACACCGGCATTGCATGTGGGTACCAGTTTGAGCCCTGGCTGCTCCACTTTTGATCCAGCTCCCTAACATGCCTGGGAAAGCAATGGATGATGGCCCACATCCTTAGTCCTTTGCATCCATGTGGGAGATCTGGATGAAGCTCAGCTTCAACCTTGCCATTGTGGGCATTTGGGGAGGGAATTAGCGGGTGGAAGATCTCTCTCTCTCTCTCTCTCTCTCTCTCTCTCTCTCTCCTCTCTCTCTGTAACTGACTTTCCAATAAACAAAATAAATCTTAAAAAAAGTATGAAGCCACTGTGAGTCACGAACTTTATGGGCACTGGGGCTCAGACACACAGACTTTGTAGGGAAAATGAGCTCGCTTTCCTCTGCAACCTTCCAGGCTGTGTGATCCAGGCATGAAGTTTGATTTTTCTGAAATTCTAGTCCTTCATCTGTAAAATGGACAAATAAAGATACTGACTTCAGAGTCGATGCACACAATGTGTACACATAGTCACAGCACACAGTATGACATGACCAGGACTTACTAGAGGACAGCTGGAGGGAAGGGGTGCTGAGGGTATATGAGCATTCACCAGGGAGAAAGGGGGTACATGGCCACTTAAGTCTTCTGAGACTGCTTCTGTGAACCACCAGCCATTCCTGTTCCTGCTAAGAAGTGGATGTGGTGTAGCGGATGTGGTTTACCAGCAGCCTGATTTTCTTCTTTCCTTTTCATAATTTTGGTGTTTTGAAAATGAATAACTGGTGTGGGTCAGTTTTTCTAACTAAAAAAAAAATCGGGTTTTTAATAGCTGTTAATATCTAGCGATCTCCCATTGCTAGCTTACCCAGTGGGTATGTGAAGTCATGGAATTTCGCAAAGTTAAGACTCTACCTCTCCCATAATAAGGGTGTGAGCATTGAGCCAAACGTGCTACATAGATGCATATCTGCACTTGGGCCTCTTTTGTATGTAGTTAATGTTTTAAATGGGATAATCATTCGACTGATAAATAAGATAATTCATGTGAAAGTCTTCGTAAACAGCCAAGCTTTATTATTACTGTTATTGTTCAAAATAAAAATAATGGGCAGTTGGCAAATTGCCTACTGGAATCCTTTAGCCCACTATCAAGGAAGAAGCTAAGTGTTTTTTTTTTTTTTGGGGGGGGGCGATTATTATATCTTTAAGCTGTAGGCCTGGCTCATCACGAAGAACTAGGGAAGTAACTCACCCATTTAGAATCGCATCTTCCTTTTCTGTGAGGATAAACATATCCTAGGTTGGACCTGTGGCTCGGTCTTCTAGAATCATTCTTGGAGGATGATACTAAAAAGGAACAATAAGAAGTATGGCAGGTGAAATTTGGAGTGGTCCTGAGACCACCATTGTAGTGGCTAATATAAATTTCATTAATAAAATAATACCATTCTCAAGTCTATTTATTTCTTAGTAAGGGTTTGTTTTCTCAAGTTTCAAAACGTGGCTGGAAACCCTCTTAATGGTCTACAGCTCCCAGCTATTTGGACTTGGACTAGCATGAACATGATACCTGCTGTGTCTCTAGTAACATGTATGCTCATTTAAACCGATAAGTGTATTTTACTGGAACAATTATTTTACAGCTTAGATTAAGCTGTTCTTTATCTGTTAAAAGAGTCCAGCAACAATGGAAGACATAACTCATCCACTCCTGGACTGAGACATTCATCTGGTGTGACTGTGATGGCTGAAATCCTATAGGGAGTGTCCAGTTGCCATCCATCTGTTGAGTACAAACACAGGTTTAAATAGTAGTAGACAACTAAGGAGGGTAAGATGGAGTTCTTGCCTTTAGATATAATATGCTCAGTCATTATCTAAGATCATCAGCACCTTGTCCAACCAGTGGGAAAGAATCAACTAGTTCCAAATAGGAAATTTTCATTTGGCCTCACCTCTCTACTGGCGTCCAAAGTGGAAGCAGTAGATGTGCACCCATGCTTGGAAGATGACTCACACAGTACTGTTATGAATAGTAAAAAGCTGGTTTGCATTGACCATTCCTGATCCCATGTGATGTTGTGCCTGCTCTCAAAATAGTTCACAGCGATAATTTATTGGCAGAGTTATCCTTGGGAAATCACAAAGGCACGGGTATTTACCAAATTGGTGGCCAATACCCAGGTTTGGTTGGAAAATGGTGCTTTGAGGGTGCTTTGTTTCCTGTGCTTGGCCAGAGCAGCACAGAAGTGCTGAATTATAACTTACTGCTTTGAAATCCAAGATCTGGCTATACATTCAGGTTAGAGTACTCAGAACTGGCAGAGGTTGCTTTCTAGCTTTTTTCAGTGTCCAAATTTGATCATTTCCCTCTGGTTAGTGTGGAGAGAACTAAAGCCTTCTGTTCTGACCAAACAACCACAACCCAAATAGGCCAAGAGGCTAGGAAAATACCCGGAAAAGTGAAATGAGGAGTGCCATTAAGAACAGCCAAGCTGAGGCACGAAGCATAAAACCAGTGCTCGGGCATGCCTGAGAGAGCACTTCAGAAACTCGATGGCACTCTGGCACAAAGCTGTAAAATGGGAGCTGTTTACATTAAGCCAGAAAAGAAATCCAAATAGTAGCTATCTCTCTCTGTATTCGGATTGGTATATTTGCCTCTGCGTGTCATTTTGGAGACAGCATCTTAAATTTTCCTGGGGAATCTATTCCTTTCTTACTTATAGCCCCTGAGGTTTGAATGGGACTAACTCACTCCGTCCCCCCTCCTCCAGCTCCAGCAATGATCACACGGCTCTACCTAAGTAACAACACAATGTCCTCAGTCAGAACAATTAAGTGGGCCTATGCTTCTGATATACTCCCTAGTTAGGAAGAGTTCATCTGAGGGCAGTTTTTGGAGATGTTAGAGGCTGAGGTCCTTCTGGGGCAGACCTCCTGGGAGAACGCAAACCTAGCTTTGCTGGAGACCATGTGTATCCCCACATGGAGAGAGCTTGTCTGAGAATGGAGCCAACCCAGGGAAAAAGAGAGTCAAGAGGCGGAAAGAGTATGAGCCTGATAACACCAGCTGAGTCACAGTAAAAGATGATCCGAATCGAGCTTTACCAAACAGCACAGGCCCAGATAACTTAATTGTCCTTTGAATAGGCTAGCTGGATTTAGCTTTTGTTACTCGCAGCCGAAAATGCTTCAAATAATATACCAACTTGTTTTTTAAGATTTATTTTATTTATTTGAAAGAGTTATAGAGAGAAGTAGAGCCAGATTGAGAGAGAGAGAGAGAGGTCTTCCATCTGCTGGTTCACTCCCCAAATGACCTCAATGGCCAGAGCTGAGCTGATCTGAAGCCAGGAGCCAGGAGCTTCTTTCTGGTCTCCCACGTGGGTACAGGGGCCCAAGGACTTGGGCCATCTTCTACTGCTTTCCCAGGCCATAGTGGAGAGCTGAATTGGAAGTGGAGCAGCCAGGACTTGAATTGGCACCCATATGGCATGCCAGTGCTGCAGGCCAGGGCTTTAACTGGCTGTTCCACAGTGCTGGCCCCTATATCATCTTTTTAATGCATCTGTAACTTTCAGCTATTGCCGTGATAATGCTATATTACAAAATGCTAAAAAAAATGGAAAACTTAAGGGCATCCAACAATAGGCATTTCTTTCTTTCCAATGTATTCATGAGTTAGCTGGGGTTCACTGGATTGGTCTCAGCTGGGTTCAGCTGGGCTTGGCTCCAAGATTCAGTTTCTGCCATGCTCACTTCATGTGTCTCTTAACCTCTTTGAACCAGTGGCTGTTTGAGGCATATTGATAGTCTCATAGTGACAGGCAGGAATGGCAATAGCAATCCTGACTACACAAATACAGTTAAAACCTACACTTGTGTCATGCCGACCAGGATTCGATTGACTAAAACAAGATCATGCATAAGTCCAACATCAAGGGGACAGGAAAGTCACTCCTGCCATAGAGATGAAGGATGGGGAAAGCAGACATACGGGGGTGAATAATCTAATCTCCGATAACCTAAATTTAAACCGAGGTAAATAAGGACTACTCTACATATAAAAGCACAAATTCTAAATCTACAGGCAGGCTATTAGTATAGTGACAAATATGAATGTGAAATAATTCAAGCACATTAAACTAGCAGATAACAATTGAATTTTTTGCCACTGAGAATTGAGCTGAAAGAATCAATGGCCTGTTTTGTGTCTAATGTTAATGATGCTGTAGTTAATTTTTTGAAATAAGTGGAACACTGTGTAAATACTTCTTTTTGACTAAGGAATTATTTTGGTGGTACATGATAAATATATCTATCAATTGATGTGGGCTTTCAATAACTATTTGCTTGATTTAAAATTCTTTTAAAGTTTATGTATATTTCTTTTAAAGGCAGAGAGAGGAAGAGCGAGGGAGATCTTTGGGCTGGGAAAGGCTGAAGCCAGGAATCCAGAACTCAATCTGGAGCTTGAGCATGGATAACAGGGACCCAAGTATTTGAACCATCATTTGCTACCTTCCTTGTGTGCCATTTGCAGGAAGCTGGAGTAGAGAGTGAAGCCAGAATTCAAAGCCCAGCACCTTAGTGCATAGCGTGGGCATCCCAAGTGGCATCTTAACTGCTGCAAGCACTTGCCCATGATTTCAAAATTCTTACACCACACAGTGCTGTGCAGTTTGATATTGTGAACTTGAATGCACAACAGTAACAACTGCCATTCTTTTGCACGCCACCCATGTTTCAGATATTGTGGTAAATGAGTCTCCATGTTTCCTATTAAGTAATGTGACCACGTTCCCAAATTCTCGAAGGGGCCAGAGGAAGGACATCACCCTGAGATGTCTTGTGTCAAAGTGTGAGCTCCAATTTAATTCCATTACATGAAGTTTAAGTTACATAATGAGGGTGAGCTGGCAGCTTACTAATGGCTTACTCATGTTATTCTCAATTATAGAAAATGCTACTGCATTGATAAAGAAAGCTACTCTTCCAGTTCTGCTCTAAAGCAAGAGGTTAAATAGATGAAGAGATAATTTGCCAAGAGCAGACAGCTGAAAGAGGCAACACAGTGCAATGTGGCTGAGTGCAGAATCTGTGAGACTCACGTGGGGACAACAATCATTCTGACAATTCATTATAAGGAGTTAGTCTGAGCTGCATGAAAATACTTCATAGAGCACACGGCTGAGTGAATACAATTGTTACACAGTTCAATTAAAAAGCAAAAGCAGCCTAGTATTCCATCCAGGTGATCCTATGATTGATCTGCCCAAAATAGAGGCTATATTTAGTCATCTCTTAAAATTGCTGGTGACCATTAGCTTCTGGGTTGTTTATATTTGGAGGCTTTTCTAAACACTTGAAAAAAATACATCTTGAAGGATGACACTGACCTTGGTTTCAGGTACGTGCCAACAGTTAAGATCCAGGTTGTCAAACAGATCATAACTAAGCAGTAAAAAACTCCTGAGAAAGCAGAAACATTGTTGCAAATTCCACTGGAATTTTTAATATCTGGATTCAAGCTTTAAACAGTTAACATCTTTTGATAGAATTTTTTTAATCCTTATTTTGAATGGAAGTAGCATTTGGTTGGAGGAGGAGCAAAACAATAATGGAGTCACCTCTAGTCCAGAGAATTAAATGAATAATTCTGCTTATGTAACAATTCATGAGTGATAATGTGGCTGATGAATGCAATGCTGTCTATAATACAGTAATACAAGAACGGTTCTGTTTTTAAGGTGCTTATAAACAGTTCTGTTTATAAGGTGCTTTTCAAATAAGCTGAGCAAACTTTGAAAATAATTCCATGCTTCCAGGCTCATGGAGGTGCTATTCTGGACTCTACTGTGAGCAGAGAGACAATTAGATTGAAAGTGCATAGCCCTTTTCTTGGGCTGTGACAGGGATGGGGTTAGGAGGAGAGGGTTGCTTCACTCCCAGGTGAAGATACTGAGCAAACACACCAGCTTGAGAACAATAAACCCAGAAAACTGAGTCAGGCACCAGCCTCTAGCAAAATCCTCAATGAATACATGGGGCCCCCCAGGAGCAGTGAGCAGGTGATCTGTCAGGACATGAAACAAGAGGAATTTTGAAGTTAGGGCCTTGCCCAGGGTATATGCTGTCTCCCACTTCAGAAGGTTTAGTTCTCTTCACCCAGAGAGAGCAAGGTCTTAACTCCTGAGAGATGAGCCCAGGCACACACAAAGGGAGTCCTGACACCCACTGCTGTGCCTCTCTCAGGCAGAGCGATGCAATCCAGCCATGTTACTGTCTTTGTGGTTCTCGCCACTCACTGAACCCTCCTTTCAGCTTTTCCATTTGAAGAAATGCAGGTGATAGGCCAAATCAGTGCATTTAAAATTGGGAGCCTGACAGATCAGGTAGTCCCTAGAAACCCCGGAAGGTCTCATGGTTCCCACGGCCTGGCACACAAGTAGGGCTTGAAGAAAGGACTCCACTTCCTCCACTTCCCTTCAGTTAGAATTTTTTCTCCTTTCGGGTTTGAGTCTTTGACTCTGAAACACCAGCTCCTGTACCTACCCTTTACGAAAGCCACTGTGATTACTGTATTAGCTCAAAGCTCTCCACTAGTGCCACAATTCTGGGTGATCCTGAGTGCCACAGCCGGGTCCACAGTTTATTAATTCTTAGCAGAAACGTAGTCCAGCAATCAGGCTCTAGGGATATAAGTAACACAGAGATATAGTCCCTGCCCTCCAGGATTTTACGGTTGAATGGAGAAAAGACAGGCAAACCTATCATTATGCTCCAACGAGGTGACTGATTAAATGGAGGCCTGTGCCAGAAGAGAGGGCAGGGAGAGCATGGATTGCTTAAGTTTAGCTGAGAGAGTAAGAGGAAGCTTCAAAGAAAAGGAGGCCCCTGAGCTGGGACCTGGCAGTGGATGAGGAAATGTACAGGTAGGTGTGCCTGATTTAAAAATATAATTCAGGGGTGGGTAGTCAGTGCAGTAGTTGAGACAGCTCTTATGATATGCCCATCCCATTTCAGAATGTCTGGTTTTGAATCCAGGCTCTGCTCCTGATTCCTGATTTCTGCTAAGGCACCTCCTAGAAGGCAGCAGGTGATGGCTCAACTAGTTGGGTTCCTGCCACTCACATTAGAGATACAGATAGAGTTCTTGACTCCTGGCTTTGGCCTGGCCTGCCACAGGTGTTATATACATTTGGGTGTGAGCCAGTGAATGGAGATTTTCTGTCTCTATCTCTATGCCTTGCTACAAAAATAAAATAAATACACATTACATATATACATACATGCATATATGTACATATGCATATACACATATATACACAAATGCATGCATGCATACATACACATAAAATTCAGATTGTGTCGATTTGATGCTTGTCTGAGGTTCTCCAAGTCCTTGCCCATTGCATTTAGAATCCAAACTCCTTAGTGCAACTGCAAATCCATTGTGATGTGGCCGATGGCCTTCCTCAGACATCTGCTCATTCCTTCTGTTCTCCACCATGCTCATTGTCATCCTATCTTTGTTTCTTAGCTCCCATGCTCCTTTTCACCTGTGGCTTCAACCATTGCTCTGGATGCAATGCTTTCCCTTTAGAATCTTCACTACTGACTCTTCTTTATCACCCCAGTGCCAGAAAAAATGTAGTAGCCTCTTGTAAATATTCCAGCTTTCCTCTTTTGGGATACAAGGGAGGATGACAGCTTGCTGGGTTCTTCAGATAAGGGAACACCAAACTAACTTGTTTTGGCCAAGGAAATATATATGGAGGTTAGCCATGTGAATTCTGGGCAGAAGAATTCACTTTTCAGTGTGCCTTTCTGATATTTTCTTCTTCTGCCATGGAGACACTGGAATCCTGTGCTGATATGGAAGAATGATGCCAAGTCATCACATAATGGGTAAGTCATTGCAGGCTTCAGGCCTGGAGATTCCTCCTAAATGAGAAGTATGTGTTTATTGCCTTTAGCTTTTAAAATTTTAGGAGCTGCTTCCTATTGTAGTATACAGTAACCTATCCTGACTGATAAAGATTCTTTCTCCGCACTGGTCTTCAAGTAGACATCCACTCTTATTTTCCCATTGCTACAAATTAGTTTCTATTTATATTGACATTTTCATTGTATGTATCTGAAATTTTGCTGCTTATATGTTTGTGTGATCTATCACCTTCCTTTAAAATACAAGCCTTATAAGAGCAGTATCTTACCTGTCTATACTGTACTTATATTAAACAAATCTCTCTGACAAAGTAGGCACTCAAGAAATGTTGGACAAATAGAAAATAAGTGTATCTGTGTCACATGGGACAGTATAGCAAGCTTTCAGGGAAGGAAATTGTGATTAGAAAGATGTGTCTGAGAGGCCGGCGCCGCGGCTCACTAGGCTAATCCTCTGCCTTGTGGCACCGGCACACCGGGTTCTAGTCCTGGTCGGGGCGCCGGATTCTGTCCCAGTTGCCCCTCTTCCAGGCCAGCTCTCTGCTGTGGCCAGGGAGTGCAGTGGAGGATGGCCCAAGTGCTTGGGCCCTGCACCCCATGGGAGACAGGATAAGTACCTGGCTCCTGCCTTCGGATCAGCGCCATGCGCCGGCCGCAGCGTGCTGGCCGCAGTGGCCATTGGAGGGTGAACCAACGGCAAAAAGGAAGACCTTTCTCTCTGTCTCTCTCTCTCACTGTCCACTCTGCCTGTCAAAAATAAATAAATAAATAAATAAATAAAAAGAAAAAAAAAAGAAAGATATGTCTGAGAATGCTTGAGTCAGTGGAGTCCCCAAATTAGGAAGACAAGTATAAGAAACATGCTATTGGGGTCATCATTGGAGCATAGCAGATAATGCCATGTCTACAGCACTGGTATCACATATCGGCACCAGTTTGTGTCCTGGCTGCTCCACTTCTGATCTAGCTTACTGCTAATGGTATAGGAGAAGCAGCACAAGATAGTCCAAGTGTTTATGCCCCTGCTACCAACATGGGAGACCTGGAGGAAGCTCCTGGATCATGGCTTCAGCTTGGCCCATTGCTGGCCATTATACCATCTGGAGAGTGAACCAACAGAAGGAAGATCTCTTTCTCTTTGTCTCTCTCTGTCTCTCTCTTTGTGGCTCTGACTTAGAAGTAAATAAATAAATTTAAAAAAAAAAAAGAAACATGCTATTTATAGTCTTCCCATCTCAATTTCCTAAATCTTAAATTTTTAAATGTAACCTTTATAAAATAATAGTGTTTATTTAAAAATTTTATTGAGTATTTATTTATAAAGAAGTTCGATGTAAATTTTATATGGACGTCTTGTTATTTGTTTAAAATTGAGTTTTGAAGGTGGGCATTTGGAATGTACCTGGGCATATACCCCTGGTTATTATGACTGTGTCCCAAGTCACAGAACTTGAATTTGGTCCTTAGTTCTCAGTAATTGAGTTTTGGTTGAAGAACTTATAGATGCTCTTCTCTCATGGGAGAGAGTCCTGGCATTGTGAGATTTGGACTTAGTTTATAAGGTGAGCTCTTTTTATTTTTGTTTAAATATTTATTGATTTATTTATTTGAAAGTCAGAGTTACACAGAGAGAGAAGGAGAGGCAGAGAGAGAGAGAGAGAGAGAGGTCTTACATCCACTGGTTCACTCCCCAGATGACCGCAATGGCCAGAGCTGCGCAGGTCCAAAGCCAGGAGCCAGGCGCTTCTTCTGGGTCTCCAACATGGGCGCAGGGACCCAAGGACTTAGGCCATCTTCCACTGCTTTCCCAGGCTATAGCAGAGAGCTAGATCAGAAGTGGAGCAGCTGGGTCTCAAACCAGCGCCCATATGGGATGCTGGCACTGCACGCAGTGCCTTTTACCCATTATTCTACAGCGCCGGCCCCAAGCTCTTTTTAGAATTATGTAATTGTTCTCCACTTGGGAAATTACCACCTAAGTTACTTCCACTTTTAATAGGAAATTTTGAGATGTTGAAAATATGGCAGAACTAATGAAGTTAAATCATTTGCATCATTGTCCATTATGAAGATAATCCTCTTACCAGGAAATGTTTAGTATAGGAACCCAAGATCAAGAAGAAAGTTACCCTATTTTTCTTCATTGCAATCATCCCTACATGAATTCCTTTGTTCCAAGATGAGCTTTGGTCATCTTTGGCATGTCTTTCCCTCATACCATCATTCATTTGCCAACAAGGAACTCTACAACATGACACTGTTGTCAGTATCCTGTTGATAGCCAGACCTGGTTGTGTTTGTACAAATAACAGAGATCAACTGTGGAAACTATCTCCATTTTACTTATCTGATATTCTGTTGCAGTGGGAATTACAATCTTCCTTTCCATCAAATGCATAAAACACTCTGAATGGGTGAACACATCCTCAGGCACCATGAGATATCCAAGGGTATGGGTAGATCCGTGTGCACACTGGACAGGAATGGACTCAGAGTCTGGATGAAAGCCAGAGATTATTCTTTCTTTTATAGGATACTTTATGTGGAAGGAGCTATTTTCCTTTAAGATGATCTTTATAGCAAATGGTAGAGAAAAGAATTCCTGCCCAAGGGAACATAGACTGTGGGAGCTTCACAAGAGAGAATGTAACTGTGCATATGGGTAATTATATATGCTGAGCAGAGCGTAGGCAGATCATTTCATGAGAATATTGCCTTGTTTGTGAAGGCAGGCATGGATGTTCCCTGCAGTAACCTGGCAACCAAGGTGCTAAAGTAGGGGCACAGCTAGTTATGTTAGCAAAGGGTGCTGCATTCTTAGACATATTTTTAAAATTTCCCAGGCTTGCTACCTTCTTTGGAGGAGCCCCAGAACCACTATTGAAGGGTTAGACCTTGGTGGACAAGTTCATACAAGATGACTTTGCTCCAGTGGCTAACACTAATTAGAACAACTAGGACTCATGAACTAAGCTGGGAAGATCTAGTCTCACTTTTAAATTTGATCTAAGATAGCCAGAAGTGAAAAGTAGTGAATGTTAGATGATATCATGTGAATATCCCAAATTTACAGGACCTCATCATTGTAAAGCACTGTGGCTGGTTTCCTAATGCAATAGCATTTTCTCTGGGAGCCAAAGACATCCTTGCTTATGGTCATGGAGGCCAAAATCATCAGGTAATTTATATCCCCAGGAAGTGCTCTTGAACAATGACTTACAGAAGTTGATATATAAATACCCCAGCTTCTTGGTCCCTTGGCTAAGAGAATGCTGTGGCATATGTCTTGCACTAATTCCCAGAGTTTCCCAGCAAGATTAAGCTCTAATTATCGACACTGGTAACCGGCTTGATGGCATACATTTTATTGGCTGTCTTTCTTGCCTATACCACTACCCCACATCCTTATTGGTACTTCTTGAGACCACTTCGCAAATAAAATACTTGTACTTGAATCTCTTTCTCAGATTCAAGGAAGCCTAAATTAAGGCCGAAGCTTAAAGCCAGGTAGATTTAAGGTTAGTGATGGGTCATAAAAACCTCAAAGCCACACAAGTTCAAGTTAACATTATAGAGGGAAATACAATCTTAAAGGGAACAACAACAACAAAAAAAAGCCCTTTCAAACAGGTTTGCACAGAGGACAATGGAGAGCTGAGCAGAAGGCAGTGCAGAGAGACCACGGAGTGAAAATGAGAGAACTGGCCAATCATGTGAAATAACCTGCTAGTATCTGAGTTCTGTGATGTTCTAAATACCTTCTTTTCTCAAGACAACATGAAGTGTACCTATTTCTTGCTATCTAAATATCCCTGATTAAAGCTCAAGAATCAACAAAGCTGGATAAAAAAAAAGTAGTTTGTAAGAAATGCGAGTATACTGTTCCTTCGCTGGATGGAAGGAGAGTAAAAAATGCAACTGTTGAGGTCTTATAGAGAGGAACCAAAGACCAGGAGAAATTATCACAAGAGGTAAGAAAATTTTACTATGATAGAACGAGGATAATATGTCTATTAACTTGTCATTTGCCATAAAGCTTATGTGATGAAAATATTAAAGGTTCTTGGAAAAGAGGCACTAATTGTTATTTTTAGAGCCTAAGTGGAAAGTGGACTTCAAGGTACTGAGTGAATAGACTCACGTCATGATGCTTTTCAGTTCCTGTAAGGTGTGGGATGATGCAGCTTGTTGAGTTTTGTTGTATTGCCCCCCACCTTTTATTCTGTGTTCATACTCTCAGCCTGATGACAAACAGCGTTAGCTGGACAAGGGCAAACTATTGGTCAGCTACAGTGAGGTTGCGAGATTCTGAGTGCTAAGTGGAAATGACTAAGTGAATTTCAGAAAGAATGTGAAGGATTGATTAAAGACTGTAGATTACGGCATTTCCATGTCACACAAAGGGGAAGAATTGGGGGCAACCTGGGGGTTCCAATGAAGCCAAATAACACTTTATTTAAATAACTAAAAATGTAAGAAAATTATAAGAAAAGAAAGGAAAGACATAGAGATGTGGGAACAATAGAGACAAATGAAAGATAGAAAAGCTTTCTGGTAAAGTTTTCTGATAGATCTTTCCTAAAACTAGTTTGTCATGGCAGATTTTCCTCTTTTTTTTTTTTTAAAGATTTTAAAAAAATATTTATTTATTTGAAAATCAGAGTTATACAGAGAAAGGAGAAGCAGAGAAAGAGAGAGAGAGAGGGGAGAGGTCTTCCATCCGATGGTTCACTCCCCAGTTGGAGCCAGGAGCTTCCTCCGGGTCTCCCACGACGGTGCAGGGGCCCAAGGACTTGGGCCGCCTTCCCAGGACTTGGGCCTTCTTCTCCTTCTTCTCCTTCTTCTTCTTGACAGGCAGAGTTAGACAGTGAGAGAGAGAGAGACAGAAAGGTCTTCCTTTTTCTTCCTTTTTACATTGGTTCACCCCTGAAGTGGCTGCTACGGCCAGCATGTTGAGGCCGGCACGCTGTGCAGATCCGACCCAAAGCCAGAAGCTAGGAGCCAGGAGCCAGGAGCCAGGTGCTTCTACCTGCTCTCCCATGTGGGTGTAGGGCCCAAGCACCTGGGCCATCCTCCACTGCCTTCCTGGGCCACAGCAGAGAGCTGGACTGGAATAAGAGCAACCGGGACAGAACCGGTGCCCCGACCGGGACTAGAACCTGGGGTGCTGGCGCTGCAGGCAGAGGATTAGCCTAGTGAGCCACGGCGCTGGCCCGACTTGGGCCATCTTCTACTGCTTTCCCAGACCATAGCAGAAAGCTGGATGGGAATGTAGCAGCCGGGACTCAAACTGGCGACCATAAGGGATGCTGGCACTTCAGGCCAGGGCGTTAACCCACTGCGCCACAGCGCCGGCCCCAAGATTTTCCTCTTTATCAATGATTTTCCCAGTACTTTTGCCTACCTCATCTCATTTCCCCTGTACGTATCTATTTTATTGAAATCTAAAAATTCTCAAAATTGATCCAAGGATAATATTCCTTAAAATTTCCTTTAGAATGTAAAAATGTATTTAAAAATCCTTCAAAACAGGATTAGATTGAGTCCTGGTAAATAGCCCTGTTTTTCTGTTGCCAGAGAAGAGTAAAAAGAAAAAAAGAAAAGAATGGTGAGGTATCAAATGTCGGTTATCCCAGTGCTGCAGCTGATTTTATTAAATCTCAAGAGGAAGAGGGAATAATGTTTTTCCTTTTAAAGTTTTATTTTTAAATAAGTATATATTCAGAGGAGGTTGCATAGAAAACCACAGAGGGATCTTTCATCCTGTTTATCAAGCTCTCCCATTTCATCAGTTGTACATTCACTCATTTATTTCTGTGTGTCTTCATACCCACATGTATATAATTCTTTGCAATTTTACTAATGTGTAGCTTCTGTAATTTCTGCTGAATCAAGATACAAAGGTTACACCTTATAGCTATCTCCCTTTCCATTTCAGTCCCCTAGAAACCACTAATAGGCTCTTCATTTCCATAACTTTATGAGTTCAAGAATGTTATGTCAGTGGAATCATACAGTATGCGATCTTTTGATGATTACCTGTTTTCATTCAGCATAATTTCCCAAGGTCCATCCAAGTTGTTTCTTTTACCAGTACTAAGTGCCAGCATCACATATGGGGTACTGAGTCTCGGGTCCCATATGGACACCAGTTCGAGTCCTGGCTGCTCCATTTCTGATCCAGCTCTCTGCTATGGCCTGGGAAAGCAGTAGAGGATGGCCCAAGCCCTTGGGCTCCTGCACCCATGTGAGAGAGCCGGAAGAAGCTCCTGGCTCCTGGCTTTGGATCGGCACAGCTCCAGCAACTGTGGCCAGTTGGGAAGTGGACCAGCAGATGGAAGACCTCTCTCTGCCTCTCCTCTCTGTGTAACTCTGACTTTCAAGTAAATAAATAAATCTTTTAAAATATAACTGAGGTGCTTCCAGTTTTTAGCTATTATGAATAAGTGTACTATGAACATTCATGTACAATTTTTTTTTAACAAAACAGTTTCTCATTTTTTCTAAGATAAATACCCAAGAGCATATTTTCTTGGTTATTTGGTAAGGCCATTTTTAGTTATATAGGAAACTGCTAAACTATTTCTCAGATTAGCTGTACGATGAAAACATATTCCTCATATTTGGTGATGTCTGGGTTTTTATATTAGAAATTCTGATAGGTAAGTATTATATCTATTTGTAGTTTCAATTTGTATTTATCTAATGATATTGAACATTCTTTTCATGTGCATATTTACTATTATATATCCTTTTAAGTGAAATGTCTGTTTATGAATCCTGCCCATTTTCTAATTATTTTGTTTCTGAATACTTTTAAAAAGTTTTCTTATTATTATTTATAATTCTCTATGTCTACTTCTGCCTTTTGTTCTGGGTTCAGACACTCTGTACAATGAACAAGCATTTATGCCCTCATTTTACAGTTTAAGATTGAGCTCCAACAACCTTTCTTTATGTATCTGAGAATTACGATGTAATCAAGGGTTTAAAAAGGGGTCTATGCTTCCATGCTGAGTTCAAATTCTAGTGTTTCATGAAGTAAGAAGATCATAGACTTATTTGGCTGTGGTAGATTGAAAAGTAAATAACAGTATAGTTGAAAAAAAGCAGCAATAGCTTGTGAAATATCTTATAAACAACTTATGTATGTGAAAAACACATTCTGAAATATTTGTTATTTAATAGGGACATATGATCTAGCTTCATTTATTCTGATTGCTGTTATATTTGATCCCCAATTGTTAGGTTTTCTATTCACTTTGTGTGGGGAGCAATCCGGACTAGACTGAGTTACTGGAATTAAGACTTATTCTATGCATCTGCTCTCCCACAATATGGCGCTGGGAGAGAAGTAAACAGCTTCCGCACAGCTGCCTCCAGTTCAACCAATTAACTGTAGGACTTGCTCCTGATTGGAGAGCAGCGTGCTCGGCGTGTGGGCAGCCGAGTTGGGATTGGCGGAGGAGGACTATAAAGGAGGAGAGAGACGGCATGCACCGGGAACATCTATGGGGAACATCTAAGGGAACCCGTGCAGCCCCCGAGAGAACCGGCCGGCAGTGTGCCACTCCCCTGCGGAAGTGGGGAATATGGCCAGGGGGAACTGCCCTTCCACGGAGGTGGAAGGGATAGTAGCCAACCCGGGAAGAACCAGCAGCAAACCCGGGGAGGGCCGAGCAGACAGAAAGAACAGCGCAGGGTCCTGTGTTGCTCCTCCACGAAGAGGGGGAGCGACATAATGGTGCCGTGACTCGGATATGAAGCCTAGGCAGGGTCCTGTGTCGTTCCCCCACGAAGACGGGGAGCGACACTTTGAATGTTTGTTTTAAAGATTTATTTATTTGAAAGGCAGCATGACAGAGAGAGGAAGAGACAGGGAGAGATATTCTGGGTCACTCCACAAGCGGCCACAGCAGTTGGGGCTGGACCAGGCTGAAGACAGGAGCCAGGAACTCCATCTGGATTTTGGTAGGGGTCCATGTACCTGGGCCATCTTCTGTTGCCTTTCCAGGCACATTAGCAGGGGCTGGATTGGAAGCAGAACCAATGGGTCTCGAACTGGTGCTCTCATATGGGACACGGCATCATGGGAATCAGCTTAACCCATTGTGCTACAGTGCTGGCCCTTTTCTTTCTTAATTTATATCAGTATACTTGAGATTTGTTCATTTTCCTTCTTTAGCTTGGTTGTTACATTTTTTAAAAAATTCTGTTGTGGTTACCTTTATATGTTAAACATGCTTTACTCATGTGACAAAATCTAGAGTTGACCAATGTCTCATTCTTCCTCCAAATCAATACAAAGCACTAACAGTGAGTGAGATCAGTTTATGCCATACCCTTGTTGTTTCATTTCCCCTTGATTTTAAGTGCACCTAAATTAGTAAGTGTAGGAGTATAATTATCATTGTGTACATTGCTGTATGTTTACGACTTTGGCTCCTGAATCCTACTCCTTTTTATCTGTGTTTATTTTCCTTTTCTGTTTTTGAATTTTCCATTTACTGCCTTTAAAAGCTAGTGTTCTTTATTCATAGATTCTGTTTTCAATGTATTTTGATTTCTGCTTTTATCTATTTTTGTATTTTAAATAAATGTTTTATACTTTTTATTATTTTATAATTCCTCACTTTCAGGATGCCAGTTTTCCTGTTTGTTACTTTCAGTGATTCACCTTAATGATGATGAACTTCCTCTTATAATTTGACATTTTTAATAGCAAGCTCATCTTTCAGAGGAACCTTGGGTTGTAGATATGTCTTTATATCATCCAGAGTCCCAGAAACCTTATGGTTTGGATTAATAATGTGGAACAGGGGTATCCCAATTTACACATTAGCTAGACAAATGATTTTAATATTGCTCTGAGACTTGATTTCCACCCAAAGTGCAATATAGACCAAAAGATTTTATAACCATTCTTCAAAGCCAGGAGGCAGAATTTTTCTAACATTCAATTCGTTTGAAAAAGCGATGGAGAGGGGGGAATTGGTGTTGTGCACAGTGGGTAAAGCCATTGCCTGAGATGCTGGCACCCCTTATGGGTGCCGATTTGAATCCTGGCTTCTCCACTTTGAATCCAGCTCCCTGCTTATGACCTGGGAAAGCAGCAGAAGATGTCCCAAGTTCTTGGACCCAGCACCCACACGGGAGACCTGGAAAAAGCTCCTGGTGCCTGACTTCATTTTGACTCAGTACTGGCCATTGTGTCATCTGGGAAGTGAATAAACAGATGGAAGATCCCCCCACCCCTCTCTCTCTCTCCCTCCTTCTCCATAATGATGACTTTCAAATAAATACATAAGTCTTTTTAAAAAAGTGATTGAGGAAAAGACATTTGACTAGTGGTTGAATCACCTGAATCTTACATAGAAATACCTGGGTTTGAATCCTGGCTCCAGGTTCTGATTCCAAATTCCTGCCAATGTGGCCCCTGGGAGGCCTAGATGATGGTTCAAGTAAGTAATTGAGTTCCTCCCAATCACATTGGAGACTTGATTGAGTTCCTGGTTCCTGGCTTTTGCCTCAGCCCTGGCCCAACTAAAGCCATTGCAGAAGCCTGGGGCATGAACCAGCAGGTGGGAGCTCTATCTACCTATCTTTATCTCTATCTCTCTGACTCTCAAATAAGTTTTAAAAATTAAAAATTGATTAATGAATGTCATTTATCATGGTATGCTTAAGAGAGCAGATATAAAACAAGTGATAGATCATTTGATCAGTAGTTTGCATTTATATAACATTTATTTAGTAAACTGTAAGCTTCTGAAGTTCAGAGAGAAATTCTTATCTTTGAATAGAAATAATTACTACCAATTAAGAACTATTATATTTCAAATATGACCTGGCACATTACATTTACCCTTTATAAAGTTCCCCATACTCCAGGTGGCTGTGATACTATCCACTTGATAGTTAAAAAATGAAAACTCATATAAGACAAAAACCATGCCCAAGTTCACAAATTTTCTCACTTCTTACAGAAAAGGAACTGAGCAAGTGAATTATGCAAACAACAGTTAAACAATCATTTAATTAACAGTGGGTCATAAACTGTTTTACTTTGGTATTGTTCAACTGAATCGTTGCAGAATAGAAATTCTGTAAGATGCTATATTCCAAAAATGTGTCCCTCTTCAAATGGTTGTGAGAAAGGCTGAAATTCCTTTTATGTGTCCTGAGTTCCAATTCCTCTCTCCTAGGCAGAGGTCTAATCAACTTCAGGACAGTAAATACACCAACTTAAAGTTCCTAATTTTCCTGTGTGTGTGTGTGTGTGTGTGTGTAACCTTTAACAACCCCTTGAAACTAGCACTTTGAACACCTCAATTTCGGAAATGTTGTGCTCTTCCTGTTCTTTCCATTCTTAAAATTGTCCCATGATATTGAAAGATGGAGAGATTACAAAGTCAGGGTGAAAGATGCAGTATTAGACAACTCCAGTCTTACAGTGAACACCCAGACCTGCAGTCAACTATCTCAGGGCTGCTTCTGCCATCTCACGCTTACCAGCAAAATATAAACACAGTAAAAGCATACAGGTACAAGCCTTTGGGTCAGCAGTTAAGATGCTGGCTGGAATGCTAGTCCTCACTGGAGTACCTAGGCTGGAGTCCTGACTATGTGCCCCATTCCAACTTCCTGCTAATGCTCACTCTGGGAGGGAACAGTGATGATTCAAGAGTTTAGGTCCCTTTCCATCCACATGGGAGAGCTATGTTGAGTTCCTGGGTTAGTCCTGTCTGTTGTGGGCATTTGGGGAGTGAATCAGTACGTGGGATATGTCTTTGTTTCTCTTTAGTTCACTGTCTGCCTCTCAAATATACAAGTAAAATTTTACAAAAAAGTTCAGATGAATTTTTCTTTCATATTGTGAAGATTTAGGATAGTGTGATAAGGATTTACAACTCAGCATTTAGAGAAATTATTGTCCATTTTATTTCCACATATGACCACCATAGTATCTACTGTCTCACATACTATTCTTAGATTGTGACTTTGATACTCCTCCCATAAAGCAGCGGGGTCTAAGCACTCTCTCCTTTAACCAATATGCATATGGCCAAAGCAGAAGCAATGATGGATGCCTTCTTAGACGAGGTCATAACGGAAGCTCTTTCTGTTGCCAGTGGGATGCTTGCCCTTGAATCCTATACGCCCTGTAGTAAGAAAGCTCAAGCCACATCAAGAGACTAGTGTAGATGTAGATCCCTGGCCAATAGCTACAATGTGGCAGCTACAATCAGCTGCCTAGCATGTGAGTCAGGTTTTTTGGGGGACACTCCTGTCCCAGGTATCACCTGGCTGTACCTGCCTGAAAGAGGCTAAGCAAGAACTATCAAATGAGAACAGTCAAATCCTGGAACCGGGAGAGAATAGTAGGATCTCTCGTTGCTGTTTTCTGCCGCTGTTTGGAATAGCTTCTAGAGAATAGTAGAACCATTTCTTCTTCTTGTCTTCTGCTGTTATGTTTGGAATAGTTTCTTAAACAGCAATAGCTAACAATCACAGAAAGAGAGATTTACTCTAAGTAGATCTTCAGACCATTTAGAACCTTGGGAAATAGGGTGCATACAAATAGATATTATGGAATGAGGCATTTTGAAACTTTAGCCTTTGGTTTTAAAAATGACACAAGCACTTCTTAACATTTAAATTTGGCTAATTTTATAGATATTGGTTTTTAATGTGATTTTCTCACTTAGGAATTTTCTTTAATATCATGTTTTAGTAATATATGTTTAATGTTTATTCCATTTATGTAGCTTATAAAATGGCAATACCATGTTTAATATTCTTGTTTTAAAGATGTACAATTTCAACAAACTTTTCTGAACCATACCCATGGTGAGGGGTGAGAGTATGGACACTAGTCACACAGTAGTTGGATATACTCCTGGCCATCATAGAGATCATAGCCACTGGGGGGAATCAAGCAATAAACAACTCCAAACCACAAATATGCAGTCATAAGGGGCCAATGTGTTGTGATGTGAGTGTGCTGCATGCTGCATTGGATAAGACATGGAATAGGCCACATGGCGTAACACTGAGACTTGAAGGATGAGAAGGAAAAGCCACATGAGGTGATGGGTCTGAGCACTGAGAAGGAGGCACCTGGATCTGTGAAGGCTATAAAACAGGTTGGCAAGTGTATAGAACCAAGGGTGCAAAGAGTAGCCATGATGAGGGAGGAAAGGTCAGTGGGAGGTTATAGTGTAGTTAACAAATCCCCCCTGTTGCACATCTAGGCTATTTCTAGATGTGTGTAGTGCTGTAGTGAACATTATTATACACAAATTATGGATACCTTTTCTGTGTCTCTCTTATTTCTATAGACTAACTGAGGCGAAACTGATGGGCCCAGAGTTTGTGTGTTCAAAGTTTTAGATACACAGGATCCTCCAGAACTTTCATCTAAATTTAACTTTTGCTTTTTTCTCTCCCTCTGCCCCTCCCTCAATTCATCTTTCTCTTCCTTCTGCTCATCATTTTTGTCTTCTTCATTAAAAGAATTTTTTTTCTAACAATGTTCTTTTCTTTGTTTTAAAATTTTATTTAGTAGATATAAATTTCCAAAGTACAGTTTATGGATTACAATGGCTTTTTCCGCCCTATAACTTCCCACCCACCCACAACCCTCCCATCTCCTGCTCCCTCTTCCATTCCATTCACATAAAGATTCATTTTCGATTATCTTTATATACAGAAGATCAATTTAGTATATATTAAGTAAAGATTTCATCAGTTTGCCCCCACACAGAAAACAAATTGCCAAATACTGTTTGAGCACTAGTCATATCATTAATTCACATTGAACTACACATTAAGGACAGAGATCCTACATGGGGAGTAAGTGCACAGTGACTCCTGTTGTTGACTTAACAAATTGACACTCTTGTTTAAGGCGTCAGCAAGCTCCCCAGGCTCTAGTCATGAGTTGCCAAGGCCATGGAAGCCCCCTGAGCTCGCCGACTTTGATCTTATTTCAACAAGGCCGTAGTCAAAGTGGAAGTTCTCTCCTCCCTTCAGAGAAAGGTACCTCCTTCTTTGATGACCTGTTCTTTCCACTGGGATCTCACTCGCAGAGATCTTTCATTTAGGTGTTTTTTTTCCAGAGTGTCTTGGCTTTCCATGCCTAAAATACTCTCATGGGCTCTTCAGCCAGATCCAAATGCCTTAAGGGCCGATTCCAAGGCCAGAGTGCTGTTTAGGACAACTGCCATTCTTTGAGTCTGCTGTGTATCCTGCTTCCCATATTGGATCGTTTTCTCCCTTTTTAATTCTATCAGTTAGTATTAGCAGACACTAGTCTTGTTTATGTGATCCCTTTGACTCTTAGACCTATCATTATGGTCTATTATGACCTGCAATTGATCACTTGGACTAGTGAGGTGGTATTGGTACATGCTACATTGATGGGATTGTGTTGGAATCCCCTGGCACATTTCTAACTCCACCACTTGGGGCAAGTCAGCTTAAGCATGTCCCAAATTGTACATTCCCTCCCTCTCTTATTCCCACTCTTGTATTTAACGGAGATCACGTTTCAGTTAACTTTAAACACCTAAGAATAATTGTGTGTTAATTACATAGCTCAACCAATGGCATTAAGTAGAACAAAAAAAAATACTCAAAGGGATATAGTATTAAATTGTACATCAACAGTGATGATTAGAAGAATTTTTAACAGGAAGATTAAACTTAATAGATAAATTTAATGATACATAGAAAGAAATAAGCTTTGGTTTGTTAATAACAATATCAATATCCTTTAACTTTCCTTCTTTAAAATTTCAGACCTATATTGAACAAATCTACTGTCATTCCTGACTCTTCTACTTTTCTTTGTCTTCAATCTCATTTCCCCTAAGTAGTTTCTCTTGACAGTGAAGTGTGGGTGCCTTTGCATACAAACATGCTAGGGACCTTAGTGGCTCTAGGTTCTCTAGACCACATGCATGGACTTGGATTGGGTATTTCAACAGATCCCTAGAGAGCAGTGGTTATACAGGCCTCACACATTCTTGGAGAATCCTTCCTGTGTAGAAGACATATAGCATCTTAGACACCACACAAAAAATTTGCTAATCCCAGACAGAAACATTTCAGGTAAAGGAGGGTGAAGAACAGCTTTTTTAAAGTCACGACTGACACATGGGCATGTTTGCAAAATTTCCTGCTATCTCCTCAAGCTTCCCCTCAAACAAATAATTGCATCCCCACAATGAATGGGATAAATATTTTCACAGGGGAAATATTTGCAAGTGAAATAAGCAATTCTTGGAAGGGAATAGAAAAAATGAGTCAGTGTTTGTTGAAATGTTTAAGAAACATTTGCCATTGTATGCAAATTTAGTGTTTGATTTATATCCTTGGTTTCTTGTGACCAAATAGGAGAAAAGCAGAGTTGTACCTGAGGTCAGAAAAAAAAAAAAGGAGGGAGATAGGGTCACTGGGTATGTGTAATAGATTCCTTCAAAATTAATTATTTAATTCTGAGGGTTTTTTTCCTTCAATAAATGTAGGAGTTGTACGTCAGTGTGAAAACGCCTGGCATTTCCTGTGATTATAGACTGGAATTTATTAATGGTGTTTTCACTTAACAAAAATAGACATACTTCTCAAGATAGGAGTGACCAATCTTAAAGTACATTACGACCCATTCTTTGCTTACAATTCAGTCCAGTGAGAAATCCTGAGGGTCTGCACTGCCACAGGCCAACCTGGAGCACTTTCCTTAGCACGTGTTACTGCCACCTGCTGGAAAGTTCTCAGTGTAAGCTTACAGTGATGACGGGGCCATGGAAGGCGCCCTCTATGGTTGTGCAAGGGCATAACTTGCAGGATCACACACAGAGCCTCTGCAGGAACTCTCAGGCTTAATTAGATCATCCAGTAGAAGTGGCACCTTAAAGAGAGATCTTAAAGGCCATGAGCAAAATGAATTTTAAAATTGGAGGTTTGGATATCCTCGCCGATCCAGGATGTAGGCAACATGAGCCCATCTTGTGCAGTGCTGGTGATTTGAGATGAATTGCTTCCAATTTTTCCATATTCAAAGATGGAGTTCTGTGAAAGCTGCTGTGAGAAAGAGCAATGGATTCTCGAGGGTGAGAGTGGGGGTCGTCTTTGTCAACAGCACTCCAGAAGCCTTGGGTTGTGCTGGCCAACATCTGTGCTAATAATATATAAACTGCAGTTGTTGGCAGCTGGATGGGAAGTCTCCAGGAAGACAGCTTCTGCTAACCATTTTTTTTTTTCCTTTATTAAATGCTGGGCTGGAGGTAACTGTGTAGATCTGAAAATGGAGCCCAGTTTAATTAGGCATAACTTTCAGGAAGCCAAGTAACAAATGACAACTTAATTAAATATAATGAAAACATTCTAGAACTTCTTGAAGCCTCTTTCAACAGGGCAATGATTGCAGCTCGGGAAAGGCCATGGAAAGAGAGGCAAGGTGCCTTCATTTTCCTTTTTTCTTACTTTTTGGTTTCAACTCTTTTTTTTTTTCTTTTCACTATTAGGAATGCAGCTGGATCCTATTTATAATCCATTTTCACATTTGTTTGAATTAAAATCCCAGATTGTTGTGCTTTCAAGGTTGAATGTGCATGGCAGCCAACATTTACCCAGCCGTTTCAGGAGTTCCTGGGTAAGTGGGCTCCAGGAAGGGAAACTCCGCCACGCATTGGAGCCACAGAGAGAGAAAACAGACCCAAACCAAAACCTTCTGACATCACCGTTGTTGGAAAGAGATTGTTCTGCCCTGAACATGTGTTGCCTACTTAAGACTCTAATTATTTTAAATTACTTAAATTGGCTCTAATACTTATGTTTTATTATTTGATCTTAAAGAAAAAACATTTTAAGAAGAAATTCATAATGCAATCAAAATATTGGCAATCCGTTCTCCCAGTAGAAAGCTTGGGCTTGGAAATCCCTATGCTTTCTACCCTACCACTTGAATTCTAATCTGAGAGCTGCCGTGTGCTCTCCCCCGGCCTTTTCCAGTATCCTGTTTATGTCTAAATCCAATAGTCCAGCCATGCCAGCTTGTTACCACATGGAAAACTCCGTTGCTCAGGGAAAGTTATGAATCCTTATATTCTTTATGCTTTAAGATCCACTGTGACATCTCAAAGTAATTGCCAGGTAAACCTACCAGATGGTTTTTGGGGGATGAAGACTAGACTAATAATTTCCATTAGCATAATATTGTTATTGTAAAGACTTAACGACTTCACTGATGTGGTGTCCTGTCCTGGTGGAAAGTTTATGAGCCAGAAATAAAATAATACTTATGGGTACCCAAGAGGCCATTTGAGAGAAGCACTAGAGAGGTTAATGAGATCTCAGGTCTCTAAGGCTCCTCACAGAATGTACTTATTTCAGGTGGGCCAAGTGATTTTGGGAGGTGCCATGACAGATGCAAGGCAGACTGAATGGGAGGGCGAACGAAGCTCAGTGCAAGTGCCACCTTTGCTGCTCCATTCCTGACTAGAATCAGGGGTCTGATTTGGAATCATATTCCTGGATTCCACTTCTGGCTCTATTTTGCACTGGCTTGAGGATAGTGGGAATGCTACTTAAGTTCTCTGTGTTGTAGTTTTTCATCTACAAAATGGGTCTAATAATTGTGCCTAGTCAGTGGTTGTCATGAGGGGGGTGAGGTGATCACGACAAATGTTTAAAACAGCACCAGAGACACAGTCAACATGCACTGGGTATTCATCGTTATTATTCTTATTAGTAGAGCTATATAGGGTTTTAAGGAAGTCGTCAATCAATCTGTACTGATCCTCCACTTCCTTAGCAGTCAAATGAAAGATGTTGGCCTATCTTTGAAATTATGTGATTCTATAAGCTGGAATTCTGATATAATTAGAAATATTCTGCTTTGAAATATAAAGGTGGATTTAGTTCTTTCAGGCCTATTGCCAGACTTTGGATATCAGATGTATTGTACAACAGGTGTTAACTCTTAGAACAAGAGTCCAGAGGAAGAGTCCTTGAAAGAACAAGAGGCTGCAAAGTAGTGGCTTTCTGTGTCTCGTAGTAGCCTGCTTAGGAGTTCCTTAGGCTTCCCTTGTCTGGGGGTCAAGGAGAGAAGACGTGGTTAGTTTATTTAGGATCTTAGAAATGGCTACGTTAAATTGGTAATGTTAAGGGTTGTAAGAACACATCCTTCTCCATTTACCTGGAAGAAGTATCCTCAAATTTGCTGTTTTTTTTTTTTTTTTCTATAGAAAATGAGAGGATCTTTTGGAAATGTTGGGTAATGAATAAGGTAATTGCTATTCCGGGCTGGATAAGTTCTCATCCCTGCCAGTTGCCTGTGTCTTGTGATATAGGTAATTTAGGCCTCTGGTTTTTTACAAGGATTATGCTTGTTTTTAGCTGTCTGAATACAATCCTTCAGTGTAGTTGGGTATACAGCTGGGTAATCCATTAGGACGTTGACTTCTCTGCCTACTATCAATGGGGCAAATGTTTTCTCCTTTAGGGAAGAGTGTCATTTTCCCTTCCCAAGTGGCTTTCACACACAAGTTCTCTTCCTTATTGTCTATAGAAGCCCTGGCTAAGAACATAAATGCCCTTGATCTTTGCTTTAGAAAAATCCTCTTGAGAAAAAGTGGAATTTGAATTGTCACACTGTTGGGATGAGTGGAGTTGAGTTCCTTTTCCAAAACAGTCGTTTTTTTTTCTTGAGGCATTAACAGTTGATATCCTTGTTCTCTTCCCATAATGCCCTTCTGACCATGTGTGTCCACACTAGTATGGCAACAACTACCTTCCAAAACTCAGATTCCCAGGAAAGCAGCATGTTGATAAAGTGAAGGCAAGGACCACTAAAATTTCTTCTAGGCACATTGCCTGATTTCCTTAGGGGGGAATCTTGACTTTTTTCCTTTCCTTTATTTATAAGCCTTGTGTAATCCATGTGGGTAATGTACATATCTTTAAGCCAGATGCCTTGGTGTATAAACAGCATTTCTGTCTTTACCTACAAACACAGAGATCAAGAATCTCCTGTTTTTCAGTCTCCATCAGTTGGCATTTCAGTATTTACCGTTAGTCCATGTGGTTCCATTCAGGTTAAACACTGGGCCCCATGAAATTCCAGCAGGCCATTTCCTATTCAAACAAGTTAAATGCAAGAGACAAAATGAAGATAAATTCCTCAATGGACCAAGATAAGCTGGTTAGGTAAGGGGAAAGATAATTGGCCAGTCCTAAGCCACCTCTGATTCTTCCAGGTTTTATCTTTGCAGATTTTAGGGATGGACCCTCTGTCTCTGAGGCTGAGTGATTTCTATCTTGCTCTCACACCTGAGGCATTTCAGCAACAAGGTCGAAGGTAACTGGGAGTGTGCCCCCAATAATCCCTTCATTGTGTGCCTGCCCTGGGTCTGTGGGGAGGCAGGGAAATAGGTGTAGCAGGGATTGCCTTGGAGACCGGCAGGGAAGGGGTGTTCTCTTTTTATGAAAACAGTAACATGAAGGGTTTCTTACTGAAATGCCTATGGAGAGGCAGACAAATGCTTTGGATAAATCTCGTAGGATGCAATTGGTATGTAGGTTTTGGAGAATAATAACAAATTAATCCTTTTTTCAGATGTGTGAATGTTCCTCTGAAGTGAAATCCAGTAGGAAATTTCTATATTCACTTCTGTTCTTCTTGGGTGTCCTGCTCCATGTATCTCTTAGCCTTTTTATTACGTCTCTCTTCTCATCCCAAACACCATTCTCATCCCATCTGATAGTGACCAGCAGCAGCCATCTCTTTGGTTTAAAGACATCTTTGAGTGCCTATCTGGATCCTTACTACTCTCAATGTATTTGGAGACCAATGACATCCATATCCTCTCCCGGGAATTTGTTAAAAATTCAGATTTTTGAGGCTGGCGCTGTCGCAGCAAGTAAAGCCTACAAGCACCAGTATCCAATGTGGCACCAGTTCAAGCTCAGCTATTCCACTTCTGATACAGCTCCCTGATAATATGCCTGGGAAAGCAGCAAGTCCCTGAACCCCTGCATCCATGTGGAAGATGCAGAAGAATCTCCTGACTTTGTCCTGGCCCAGCCCCAGTCATTGCAGCCATTTGGGGAGTGAACCAGTGGATGGAAGAGCCCTCTCTCTGTCTCTCTTTCTCTCCTCTTTCTCTGTAACCCTGCCTTTTAAACAAATAAATATTTTAATAAAAATAAATTTAGATTCTTAGGCCCTACTCCATACCTCCTACATCAAAATTTGCTTTTTATGAGATTGCCCTGTGATCCATATGCACACTGCTTTTTCATTCTCCTGAGTCACCATTGTTAAATGATCACAACATTTAACATGTGAAGGTTCTCAGAGCATTGGGGTCAAATTCTGGCATTTGAGGAAATAATCAGCTCCCTCCATCAGGTAGCTGAGTATAACCAAAAGCAATACTGAATGTAGAACTGGGAAGCATAGTTTAAATTCCCCCATCTTCATTTCCACTCTCAAAGTCTCAGTGTTGGTACTGATGACCTCTAATTGTTTTAACAGTACCATTTAATGGTTTTGTGAATGAAAAATTCCTGATTTATGGAAAAAGAAAGTTTCACTTATAAATTTTTGGGGGCCGGCATTGTGGCACAGTGAGTAAAGCCTCCACTTGCATAGCTGGCATCTGATATGGGCACCAGTTCAAATCCTGGCTGCTCTACTTCTGAGTCAGTTCTCTGCTAAGAGCCTAGGAAAAACAGGAGAATATGGCCCAAGTGTTTGGACTTCTGCCACCCATGTGGGTGACCCAGAAGAAGCTCCTGGCTTTGTCCTGGCTCAGCCCTGGCCATTGCAACCATTTGGGGATGGAAACAGTATATGGAAGATCTCTGTCTCCTCTCTCACTCCCCCCCTCCCTCCCTTCCTCCCTCCCCCTCTGTAACTCTGATTTTCAAATAAATAAATCTTTAAAAATAATTTGTTGTACCATACACTTAGATCTATAGTACATATGTAGAATGAGGACTTTTCCTTTCAGTAAATTTCAATTTCATAAATCCCTACCTTTGCCATGTTGAATCATTAAATCTTTAAATATAGAGGAGCAGCTTCTTTGATTTGTAGAATGCTCCAAATAATTACAGAAGTAGAAACTGCAGCCTAAGAGCCTTTAATCTCTTCAAAGTGTGACTCAGAACAAGAAAGCAAAAATGATTTTGTTTCCAAAGTGCATGTGGAAATATACAAGTGAACATTGTGAAAACATGACTGCAACTTGGAATGTGCAGGGCTGAATGAACTGTTGTTTCCTGGACCCTGAATCCTGAGATTTACAGCTTTATCTTTCATATGTTTTGCATAATGTAAATCATAACATGGCATAGGTTCCATGTTTTCAGAGATGAAAATGCTAGCAAGAAACACACACATATACTCACATGGACATATACACATGGGTATATAGATACATGTTTATATACATAGATAATATATACCAGGATATATCATCTACATATTCATAAGATACATTTTTCTAAAGTACTTTTCAATCTCCATTAAATTATCCCCAGAAGAATTATTTTTTTGTTTTTTAAAGGGCATATTATTTTATAATCCAATTCGATGACATTTAATCTATGAAAACTGCCTCAAACCTCTTGATAGGTGGGCCCTATTTCCCTCTAACACTGCATTCATCTTGGTCTGATTGGTATTATAGTGAGTCTGTTCTCCAATACTATTTTACTCATTAGGTTATAAATTCTTCAAAGCAGGGAAATTTCTTTTGTCTTTGAATTAGGAGTATCCCGTGTGGTCTCAGACACATTGATAATGTATGGCAAATATTTATTAGATGTAATGAAGTTAGTATTATATAGTCTCTGGATCTTGTTTTTTTAAATTAAATTTTAAATGCTTTTTAGTATTTTATTGATGAAATGAAGCCCAAACTATGTTTTAGAATAGCAGAAACAGGACAGAATCTAGAAGATTCATAAATGGTGAAAAATCTCTGGAATAATCTACTTCATGTACAGAAGAAAATTTCAGGACATGTGTAGCTAACATAAAATCTCAGAAGACATAATTGCCACAATGCTGACCCATAGGCTGATAATGAAAAAGGAACTGTAACAAGGAAAAGGAGGTGCCATATGATATGATTGCAAGTAGAAACAAACAAAAGACTTTCAACATCAGAAACAAATACTTGTTCTTGAAATGCATTTGCTGCTAAGAGATCTCTGAACTGGAGAAAAAGTTTGGGAAAGTATCAGAAGTCAGAAGCAAAGGGCACAACACGAAAAGGGTGAGAAAACAAGTGCTCATAAAGGGAACAGCGAATAAAGTGATGACTTCCAGAAAATCTGTTCCTGTGTGATCTCTTGGGAGAAACAGGTTACAAGCAATAATTAAGAGGATATGGGCTGAGGATTAGGGTTTGCAGAATTATGGAAATCATCACTTTCCTTCTCATGAACAACTATCATATTCTAGACAAAATTAACGCAGAGAGATAACACTTAGTCTTGTTTGGGCAAATGTTTCTAAATGAGAGGACTTTAATTGTGCAAGCATCCAGACTTGGAAAAAGTATAACAGGATAACAGTTAAATTATAAAGTGCAGGGCAGACTCAGGTATCCTTGGTCAAAGAGTCCAAGGGTCTTCAGAAAGTTCATATTATGCAAAACCGCATGTATTTCAATTTTTTTTTACTTCAAAATAAAATTACCTTTTAATTCTTTTTTCAAAAAACTTTGTGAAGTTGCCTTGTAGAATATGCTCAATAAATAATTTCTGCATAGGTTAATAAATTATTAAATAATAGTGGCAAATTTTATTTCTGTTAATTTTTTTATTTCCTTAGCATAATGTCCCATTGTCATTGCAGGACCAAAAACATGGGAGTTGAGGCTTATGATGTTTCCTCTGTCAAGTTACATTACCTCTAAAAGTATAAAAGGTATGCATTGTGGTGCAGCAGGTTAGACCACCGCTTAAGAGACCCGCATCTCATATCAGAGTACCTGGGTTCAAGTCACAGCGTCTCTGCTTCTGATCCAGCTTCCTGCTAATGCATCCTGGGAGGGGAGTGAATGATGGCTCAAGTGCTTAGTCCCTGCCATTCACTTTGCAGACCTGAATAGGGTGCCGGTGGGCCTCACCCAGCCCTGGTTATTGCAGGCATTTGGAGAGTGAACCAATGGATGGAAGTCCTTGTATGCAATAGCAGAAAGTTAGTATAGAGAGTGGAACCAGGCGCTGTACCCAGGAGTCTCAAGGATTGATTGTCTTAACTGCTAGACCAGAAGCCCACCCAAACTTACGTGTTTTTTTTTGTTTTTGTTTTTGTTTTTTGTTTTTTGTTTTTTGTTTGTTTGTTTGTTTGTTTTGACAGGCAGAGTGGACAGTGAGAGAGAGAGACAGAGAGAAAGGTCTTCCTTTTGCCGTTGCTTCACCCTCCAATGGCTGCCGCGGCCAGCGTGCTGTGGCCGGCGCATCTCGCTAATCCGAAACCAGGAGCCAGGTGCTTCTCCTGATCTCCCATGCGGGTGCAGGGCCCAAGCACTTGGGCCATCCTCCACTGCACTCCCGGGCCACAGCAGAGAGCTGGCCTGGAAGAGGGGCAACCGGGACAGAATCTGGTGCCCTGACTGGGAGTAGAACCCAGTGTGCCAGCACCACAAGGTGGAAGATTAGCTTATTGAGCCACAGTGCTGGCATCAAACTTATGTTTGTAATTCCATGTGTCCACAAATTTTTCAATTATACTTGTATGTTCATGGAACTGTCTCATTATGCACAATCCTAGCCTTTAGAAACGTTATGACATGTTTATACTAAGAAAAAAGTTGAATTATAAACTATGGAAATATCCAAGAATGATTGATTGGCTTATTTCATTGGTGTATCTGTATTTTGCTATTTAAAATAACTTGATACACTTTAGAAGATACATGCCCATACATTGATTTTAATGAATTGTATAAATTTGTTAACATATTGTGATCATTCTGTTAAAAATTTTATGCTTATATAGACCAAGTTGCTATTGGTGGTTATTTTATGATGATATAGAATAACTGGGTTTTGTTGATTTTTGTGTTTTATTTTTTCAACGATAAAATGTAATATTGAATACAATAACATTTGTAAAATTAAAAACAAATATAACAGTATGATTTTTAATTAGGAAAATATCTGTAATTAATAATAGCTAAATTTCACCTGTAAATAATACATTTAAATTTGGGATCAATTTCAATTTATATTTTCCATACATCTGTGTATATAATCAGCTTAAATCAATCATGGAGTTAACTAAAATTTTTAAATTTCACAATTTTTTGACTCATCAATAACCTAAAGACTTATTCAACAGACATATTTGCATATGCACACAATGATCATTTCAACATTATTTGAAGTTGCAAAACTAAAAACAATGTAATTATCTATTAATAGATTAATTAGATACAATCCACATATTAGAATAGTTTGCAACAATTTCGGGAATGAGGCAGTTTCATACAAACTGATGAGTGGATGATAAAAGCAAGATAAAGAACAATGTGCTCATAATGATATATTTCATTAATTTACATGTGCTTCTACACATATGTATGTAAAGATGAAGTATTTGTGATTATTTTTAGTGAGGGCAAATTAAGGAGACCATTCTTCTCAGTTTCAATCATATGGTACAGTTTGAATTTAGTTATTAATTTCATATTTATCATGAAAAACTTCAAAAATATATTTGAAAGTAATATGAAGTAAAACAACACTATTGGTCTTCCTCTTCTTATGCACTGAGCTCTTAGCACACACACATTGTATTTTGAATTATAAATAGTAATAAAACTCCATTCAATTCTATCTTGCTATTAACAATATTGTTTTGTATAATAACATTTTAGGACAGTATTCATAGGCATATTTTATCACTTTTCTTTCTGAAAACACAAAAATGAAGACTATGTGGTTGTCTTCCTTCCCTTCATTCATCGTTGAGATGAGAGTATTTACTTTTGGAAAAACAAATTTATTCAACAATTTCAGAGAAAATTGATCCAAGTTTAATGTTTCCATCACTACTTAGCATCTTCTTGTGTGGCGGGTGTTCAAATCTAGAAACTTTTGCACCATTTGTACTTCCAGATTGCTCAATTTTTGGTTGAGCACAGCTTAAAATAAAACTAAAGGAAATGCAAATGCTGAAAATTTGGGAGGCTTCTAACCAAAATCTGGTGTTTTTTCCCATCTGGATAAAAACCAGAAGATCTTACAACATTGTTCAATTTTCCCATGGGGTCTAAAGAGCAGCTGCCCCCCTTTAGTCTGGGCAAGCACAGTCCCCCTGCTCCCTGATTGCTTGCACCATGTCAACATACCACATTTACATTGCATTCTCAGTTCTATATGCATTCCAGTTTATGGACCATGGTTTTTTTTAAAGTATTATTTTTATTTATTTGAAAGACAGAGGTCCTTCCCATTCCAACATACCCACAGAAAATCTTCTGTCTACTGATTTACTCCCCAAATGCCTATAACAACTGGGGTAGACCAGGCTGAAACCAAGGATCTGAAATTCCATCTGAGTCTCCCATGTGGGTGGCAGAGACTCAAGTACTTAAGCCATCATCTGCTGCCTCTCAGGGTGCAAGCAGGAAGTTGGAAACAGAAGAAGAGCCAGGATGCAAACCCAAGCCCTCTGATCCAGGATATGGGCAGCGCAAGTGGCACCTTAACTGCTGTGCCAAACACTGCCCTGCAGTTCATAGATGATAAGGGGAATCTGAGTGCAAAGGGAAACCTGCCCCATCATTAATTAAAATATACTGGAACTGAAACATTGACAGACAAGTGGACCAGTGGAATATAATAGAAAGCATGAAATGTGCAAGTACATATGCTAATTTAGCCCATGATAAATGTGGTTCCATAAAACACTAGGGCAAGAATTACTTTGTAATATATTGTGCAAGGGCAAATCTTCAGCCATTTGAAAACAGCAAAGTCACATTCAAATCTCACATCATACACCAGAATATACTTCAAGTGGGTTACATATCTAAACACAAAATAAGTGGCACACATACTAGAAGAAAGCACAGATGAATTCCTCCTTAACCTCAGTCCAGGTAAAGGCTTTCTAAGTTTGACCCGGTTCTAGAGGTAGAAAAAAGATTGTTAGTTTAACTACAGAAAATGCACGTAAAAATCATATGTGTGTTGAAAGAAAAGGGAAAAACTAGTAGAAAATAATCACGATATATATATATATATATATATATATATATATATAGACAGCTAATATAACTAGTAAGTAGAGATGTAACTTGTGCGATAGAGTGATTAGTACCTGATAGAAAAATGGGAAATTTATATAGAGTTCACAAAGAAAAAAAAATAAAAATGACCTTTAAAAATAAGTAAAGTAGGCCGGCGCCGCGGCTCACTAGGCTAATCCTCTGCCTAGCGGCGCCGGCACACCGGGTTCTAGTCCCGGTCGGGGCACTGGATTCTGTCCCGGTTGCCCCTCTTCCAGGCCAGCCCTCTGCTGTGGCCCGGGAGTGCAGTGGAGGATGGCCCAGGTGCTTGGGCCCTGCACCCCATGGGAGACCAGGAAAAGCACCTGGCTCCTGGCTCCTGCCATCGGATCAGCGCGGTGCGCCGGTCACATTGCGCTGGCCGCGGCGGCCATTGGAGGGTGAACCAACGGCAAAAGGAAGACCTTTCTCTCTGTCTCTCTCTCACTGTCCACTCTGCCTGTCAAAAAAAAAAAAAAAAATAAGTAAAGTGTTCACATTTGCTCATAATTAGAAAAGCACAAATTAAAACTACAAATTTTGGCCTACTGGATTGATGAAAACAATAGGACAGGCATTCTTTTGTTAAGACATTGGTGAAGCAAGTGTTCAATGGTGGTGCTGGTAGGAATGTGAACTAGAAGTCTAGGGAGGAACTTGATAGCACCTAATAAAATGACGTATGCCCTCATCTTGTGACCCAGCAATCCTACCCCTAACAACCTGTCCTGAAGATACACCTCAAACTATTAAAAAATAATTCACAAACATTGTTATTCACTCCTACAGTGTTCATATTTTAAAATGTAAGCAACAATGTAAATGTCCACATACGGGGACTGAATAAATAATGGGTCAGCCATGAGATGTAATACTCTCTAGCTGAAATGAACACTGAGAACAATCCCTACAAACTGACATCGGGTGATTCCCAGGACACACTGTTAAGTGGAAATGGCAAGGCAAAGGAAGCCTGTAGTGTGCTACCTTTCATTTCAGAATGAAGGGGGTATTAAAAAAATACTGTCTCTGTCCACATATGCCAAAAAGAAATATAGGAAGGATAAACCAGAAAATAAAAAGTCTCATTATTTATGAGGTGTGTGTAATGTGTGTATGTGAGAAAGGTGGAGAGAATGGGTAGTACGGATGATGAATGAATGATTAAAATCACAAGTACATGTGTGTGTACTGCAAGACAACAATAGCACATGTACCTAATTATATTACACACACACAAACACAATTATGAAGAATGAATGAAGAAATAATGAGCTGAGTTACTGTAACAAGGCAGGCTTTTGCCCACAAACTTAAGGCAAAAGGTAAAAAGAACTATTAACAAATGTTATTCTCTAGTTAGTACAGTTTCTGACATATATGTCAGCTTGTCACTTTATGTGTACAAGCGCACTTCAAACAGTTTGTGGATAAATATTTGCAACATCTTAAAATATGATGCATATTTCCTATGAACTGTTTGAATTGAACAAATCAGTAAATAATATTGCAGACTTTAAAGCCTAATTTCTCACTGTCATAAAAAGAACTTAAATATAAGGAAAAAAACAAGGCAAGAATAAACAGTGGTGTTGTATTGAAGTCATAAGGATCAGTATAACTTCAGTTTATATACATACACTCATGCATACGTACATATGTATACACATGCATGCATACATATATGTATATATATGTACATACAGACATGGGCACACACAGATGGACAAATATAGAAATAAGTATACATATTAGTGAATGGTTGAGTTAGTACTTCAAGATGTTCATGAAAGATAGAGCTAAAAACAACTTTATTTTGCCACAAATTTTTAAAAAATCAGTGAATAGGTTATTTCATAATACTCATTTCCTGTGAACTTTATGAAAACCTGTCATGTCTGTGTGTGAGACATATATACACACAGGAGGTGTACAAATTACTTTCATAATATATTCTGTAATATGTAAAAACTATGCATGGATTTAAAAATTGTTTTTTCAATAAAACTCATACATTAGAAGTATTTATTTTTGTCTACTTGAAAGGCAGAAAGAGAGAGAAAGAGAAAGAGAGAGAGAGACAATTTTCTATCTGCTGGTTTGATTCTCAAGTTTTGCTGTGCCAAGCCAAAGCCAGGAGCCCAGAATTGCATCCAGATTTCCCACAAGGTTATATGGGCCCACCCAAGATGCATCTATAGAAAGCTAGATTAGAAGTGGAGCAGTTGAAATTCAAATTAGTACTTTGATATGGGACGTGGGCATCCCAAGCAATGATTTAACCTGCTGTGACACGTCAACCCCATAAACTTATCCTTTAATTCAATTATTCTATAAACTTTAAAAAAATGACAGGGAAAGGAGACATAGAGTGAGATCTTCTATCTGCTGGTTGATTCTCCAAATGGCTGCAACAGCCGTTGTTAAGCCAGGCCAAAGCCAGGAGCCAGGAAATCCATATGGTCCCCAACGTGGGTGGCAAGGGTCCAAGTATTTGAGCTATCTTCTACTGCCTTCGTAGGTACATTAGTAGGAGCCTGGATCATAAGTGGGACAGCCAGGACTTGGATTCTCATTCAGATAAGGGAAGCTGATATTGCAAGCAGCGTTTCACTGTGTCACATTGTCGGCCACTTCATGAACTTTTTGAAATGCTGTATGTGTGTGTGTGTGTGTGTGTGTGTATTTCCTACCTCTAGTTGCTAAGAAGACTAGAAGGAGTGATACTCCACTAGCAATAATCATAGATCCACCAAGATTTTAGTTTCTAAACCTCATTCTCCAATGAAGGAAGAAGGGCTCCTTTGCCAATTTCAGGGTCATGGTAGAGAAAACACCAGATGAATTTGCAACCTATCTTGGAGCCAGGAAGTTAGGAAAGTGCTGAAAAAACAATGATGGCATCCCGTCAAAGAGCACAGAATGTACTTTGTAGGACTCTCGGCCAAAACTGGGACTAACGTGGACCAAAAGCACAGTGATGAATTAGAATACATAACATAAAAATATTCATGTTTCTGATACAAAGAAGTAATTCATAAAAGAGGAAAAGAGACAGGTATTTCTTATAGTAGAACTCCAATCAACTCACATAGAGGGAATAAGGGAACTGTAAAATCACCATGAAGCATTCTCAATATTAACTAATACAAGCAAGAAACAGCGATATACACTAACATGGGCAAAGCTATTCCATGAGAGGAAATATTTGCAACATCTTAAAGTATCTCCCCATAAGATCCTTAATGAAAATACAAAGATAAAATCAATAACTTTTCAATGGAGAAGTCTGTCAGGCACCATGACAAAGGCAAAGGTCAAACTTATCACTGGTTTAACACATGGGCCTCACGGATCTTCTGATATAATATACAGATTGATATGTGTTGTTCTTCCCCAAAATTTCTAACATCAGTCTAATTGTGACAAAATGTCATAGAAGACCAAATTCAGAGATGTCCTATTAAATAGTCGACCTTAAAAATTGTGAAGTCACGAAAGATAAGGAAAGGTGGAATAGCTGCCACAGATCTGACATGACTAAGGAGACAAGGGAAACGAATGTAAGGTGGACTCCTCCACTGGATCCTGCACCAGAGAAAGAATCATAGTGGGGCAGTTGGTAAAATTTGAATAAATTCTTCAGGTTAGATAATAGTGTTATCAATATGGATTTCTCCATTTTGATAATCAAACTCTAACAATATGTTGTTAAGAATTGGGGAAGCTATATGAAAAGTAATTAAGAAATATCTATATCATTTTCAACTTTTAATTATTTAGAATTTCAAAATAAGAAAGTGGAAAATCACTGCTATTGTTAATCAGACCTTCAGAAGTTTGCTTCTTAGAAGTTTTAAAAATTCAGGAATGGAATAATTGAAGGGAAATGACAATATAAAGTCAGAATGTATAGTTGATATTTTAAACAATGTATATTGAGGCAATCTTTGGAATCACAAGGGAAAATACTGTATTTAAATGGAAACAGGTGGAGGATGGGGGAGAGCAACAGAAAAGACTAGAATACTAAGCTCTCAAGTTGAAAAGGGATAAAAAATAGGTGTAAGTGTGACTGATTTGAAGGATTTATTTTGAAAGATCAAGTTCAGCTGGCCTGAAGAAATTGGTTTCAATATTTTCCAAAATGCTGTCTTGTCATCTCTCTTATTGAAGCAGACATAAAACTAAATAAAAACAAAGGCCAGTGTTTGTTGGATAAAATTCCAAAAGGGCTGTTGGAGCCCAGAAACCACATGGTCTCTTAAAGATGTCAGAGCTTGGCCATCATACATGGCAGTCGGCTGTGAGTGTTCACCTTTAACTCTGGGGCTGTAATGAGATCACACAGTTAGTTTTTATTGTTTACATTTTTTTCATTCTTTTGCTGCTGCCCAATTGCATGGGTTAAGCAGGTTTTATCACACTTTACAAGTTCATCACATTTAATTTTATTTCTACCATGCTAGATTAAATTTAAGGGTCAGTGATGTCAGGAGCCGCTGACCTTTGCCCTGTTAATGGTTCTCACCATTAATGCTTGACCCTACAAGCTATGTATACAATAAACCATATTTATAGGTGCAGAGGGAAGGGAAGAGCAGAAACAAAATGGGTCCAGTGATTATTTATTTTGCCATGCTGTTCAGAGATTAGGAATGTTCACACAGTCTATACTTCAGCTGATAAACTTGGACAGGCTGCCTTTTATGGAGTCTGCACAGAACATTAGAATGGAATTATGTTTTACAGTAATACTTGAAATGACACCCTCGCTTGTCTCAATCACTCAAAGATTGCTGGTTCTTCCACTTTCACCATGCACTAGTCGGAGATCTCTCATTACAGTTCTTTAGACATGAAGGAAGGAAGATAAAGAACACATATTCCATCAGAAAAGGGGAGAAAAAATATTGAGTAGTTTATTTTCAAAGATTAGAATTGTGAGAGCTCTGAGAAATTATTTTGGGAATTTTTAAAGATTGCTTTTCATTATTCCATCTGATTGGGAGAAAACAAACAAAATATGTCTTTACAAGTTGAAATCTCCAACATTCTATCTACATAAATGTAGTTTCTCTTTCTTAAAATCTGAGCAAATTTGAGTGGTTTTGGTTGCTTCTTTCACATTCTTTTCTTCACTTTTTAACACATCTAGTTTCTAGGCACTTTCTCTAGTTACCACAATCTGCTGCAAGCTGAAAGCTGTTTACTGTTACTGGTGAATACAGCCTCTGAACTCAGCAACAGTATTCATTTTTCAGGAACAAATGCCCTGGGTATTGTAGCTTCCCATCAAGTTTTAGATTCCCCTCTCCCACCCAAAGAAAGTTGCTTCCATTGTGTGTGTGTATATGGGTGTGCACATGCACACGTGCAATAGTGCATTAAGGATTGCTTAAAAACACACATAGAAATTTTGCAACAGGGGACAAAGTTTGTTACTCAATTGCTTGAAGCAGTGATCATATCTTTTGGTGGAGTGACTAGACAAAAATCTTTTCTGAAGCCTGGAACAATTGTTTTGGCAATATATGGCTATCTGAAAGGAATGCATAGTGATTAAGGCAATTTCTCTTGGTCACAGATTGATGGAGAGTCCTGGGCTTATAAAATACTCTATTTCCTCCATTAATTGTGTCCGTGTGGAGTTGTAACCAAGTAGCTGAAACAAATAAAACTTAAGTAATATTGTTTCCTTTTAAAATATTTCACTTAATTTGTGGAAGAGGTTTGAACTCATTAAACACTCACAGTTCCCCGTTCCCCCTTCAAGAGTTCCTCTGCCCTCCTCCTTCTTCGGAAGCATTCCAGCAGTGCCCATGGCACGCCATCCCTTCTTCCTAGCTAGGGAGGCTCCTGAAGCTGTGCTCCAGTGTGGGAGTGTGGCTGGAGAGAGAGGCAGAGAATGCAAAAGTCAGCTGGGGCCCCTGTAAAACTCGTCTTTTTTTTTTTTTTTTTTTTCCTTTTTTTTTGGTGGCACTAAAGCTAACCGTCAGCTCTTACACGCAGTCTCTGTGGTAATTTTTGTTGCTTTATGCCACTTGGCTGGGGATTCCTCATGCTTTGAGGAGGATGTTTTTCTTATGAAAGGATAGGGTGGCTTCTGCAAGAGGGTATATTTTCCCTCCACACTGAAGCAGGCAGTCAATGGATTAGCAGGAAGGGGAGAAGCTGGAACGGGAGTGACTGTGTGTGTGAGAGTGGAGGGTTTGGGTGCTACCTTGAGCGGGCTTATTGCATCTCTCTGAGGCACACCACAGCACATACAGAGAAGGCATCTCTGAAACAAATCCCCTCCAATCATACAAGGAAGGAGCTTTCTATTTATTCCCCATTTTGTGAAAGAAGCCACGGGAATGAATAATTATTGTTCCCCTATTGCAGACAAAAATATCTTGTGAAATACAATGGTACTACTCTCATTATTAGTAAATTTTTTTTTTTATTTTCTCCCACCATTATCTACAATGTATAGAGGAAAAATAGCAAGGTACACAGTTTTTTGGTGGGACTTTTGGCAGTGTTATTGAGACAGAATAAGCTAAGAAACCTAAATAGAAACGGAATTACCATTGGCTCTTAAGGATTCTAGTTGGAGATTATTTAACAACTTATTTCTTAAATATCCATATACACATTTTTAGCTCCTCTAAATATCAAAGAGGTGATGCGTCCATTCATCTTTTCCTTTCACTGTGTAGTGGATGAGTGAGCTCATTCTCAGGCCATTCTTTTCTTCTGGGGATCAACACATCAAGGGTTTGCTTCAAACACCTTCTGCAGAGAGTCAAGGTTTTGAATTTAATGAGTCAGGCTTTTCATGTTAGGCTGAGTCATATTTTATTTTTATCTGTCACACTAGGATGTTCTTTGGGTTTAATTCTTCAAGTTTAAAGATGCATGGAAAATAAGAGGACTATTAACTTTTAATGTGATTTCTAATTTTTTCTAAATCTTTCTCTCTCTCTACAAAATACTGAGGGAAGAATTCAGCTATATATGTTTTATAGATAGTGTTTGCTAAATGAATCTATTTGTAGGCTATAATTTTCTCTTTTTATGGTAACAATTTAATTTAAATAGACAGGGAACAACCAAGCGGACTGTGTTAGGTTGATCAAGATTTTCTTATCCAATGAAGAGCTTAGCTTCCCAACTGGAAGTATGCCCATAATCTATATGGCCAGAAATTAAGAAAATAACCAGGTTACTAATTGGAAGACATTATTTTTACTATTTCAAAATAGATTTTTTGAAAGAATTTTCCCCATGGCTCCTTTCATTAATTTTTATTGTGGTAAAATATACATATGCCTTTGTCATTTTTAAGTATATAATCAGTAGCATTAAAATGCATTCACAATGTTATGCAAGTATCACTATTTTCAGAATTTTTTCATCACTTCCACACAGATACTCTGTGGCTATTAGGCAGTAACTTCCTAAACTCTTCCACCAATGCCAGGCAACCACATTTCTACTTAGGAATTTTGACTATTTTAGGTTACTCACGCAGTATAATTAAACTCATATAATATTTGTCCTTTTGTGTATTCCTTATTTTTCTTAGTACAATGTTTTCAAGGTTCATGATAATGCTGTAGCATGTCAGAATTTCATTTATTTTTATGTCTAATATTCCATTGTATGTATATATCCTTATTTTTATTTATCCATTCATCTGTTAATCGATAGTTGGATTGCTTTCACTTTTTAACTATTGTGAATAATGCTACCATGATTTTCTTTTTATAGTAGCTATTCTAATGGGTATTGCAATAGTCCATTTTTAAATTACTGTAACATAATACCTGAGGCAGTGTAAATTTATTAGAAAAGAGATTTGTTAAAGGACCAAATCTTCAAAACATTTGACACCTTGTGGGAAACAAACTATATCCAAACTATGGTGGTACAAAAAAATCTTGTTGTAATTTCCACTTGCATATCCCTAATGCCTACTGCTGTAATATATTTTCATGTGCATATTTAATATTTACATGTTTTCCTTGTGGAAAAATATATTTCCTTTTCCCATTTTTCAATTGAATAATTTTACGGTTATTGTTCTTGAGCTATAGAAATTCTTTGTATATTGTAACCCTTGTTTCTTTATAGTAAGAAATATCCATGCTACATCCAAATGAGTTTCCTTAAGTTACTTTTCTGTTATTAGATTACTTTATGTGTGTATGTGTGTGTATACTATGTGTTAGAAAATTTCATGTGTGTATGTGATTATAAATTTTAGAAAATTTAAGTTTTTGTTTCATGTTGCCACTTTCAATTAGAGGGACTAAAACAAAACACATAAACAGCAAAAAGCAAATTGTCCTTTCTTGGGTTATTTAATTCTTTGTCATTTTAAATAAGTTTCAAATTGAAAAGAGCAACAACTTATGTTAATATGAATGAAAGTACAGCTCAGTAACTAAGCTCTTTGCCTCTGAAGCCAGCTTGCCTTTGTTAATATCATCTACGACTTATTGGCTAAGTGTGATTTTTAGCTTGTTTAACCCCTCTAACCCGTATCCATCTTATCTGAAAAGTGGAATAATAATTCTCCAGGGATGCTTTGAGGACTGAATGAAGAAACCTGGTGAGGTGGTCCATACTGTTCTGACCCTGGGACGAACCCGGCTGGTGTTAGAGTATGTTCTATATGGCAGAGAGATTTCAAACCCCACAGATACTTCTAGGCTTTGCAGATGCAAGGCGTGGCTTGGATTTTACCAAGTGTGGCCATCAGAACCTCTCAGAGGTCAAGAAACATGCATGCGATTTCCATCGTTTTGGGACCTCTGGAACATTTTTAAAAAGAAATGCTAACACAGGGTCACAGAAATTAGGAGATATTTTAAATGCTTGCAACACCACACCTATCTATGAGGGCACACAAACACAGCCACTATATTTAATTTTACTTGGTAATGATATGAAAAGTTAATTTGGTCTACTCAATGAATGTCCCTCCTGGACATTCCTCACTGCCCACACCACCATTTCATGATAATCCCCGATAATCACACACAAATAAGACATCATGAGTTTAAGGCCTGAAGACATATGAATATTATTTAGTCTGGTGGATTTTATACACCGATGGCCCAAATATGAAAATATAGCTTCCATGGTTGAGGAAGGACAGGATGTTGAGGCTGCCTGGCCCACCAGACTGTTTCCTGAAAGCTTTGGAGACCCACAAATAACCCCTGGCTTCACAGAACAAACTTGGAAACCATTGCTTTAGTTTGATTTCATTTATAGGTGTCCTCTTCCCTCCTACAATTCAATACATGGATATTTGGAAGGAGTGGTACAGAAAACTAGAAATTGTTAATTAATTAACATATACAACATGTGGCCCCAGGGAAATAAGTTAAAATTAACATTGACTTCTAAGCACAGGGAGGGGTCTATTCTATGCCTTGTGTAAATTAATTGCAAAACATGTCTAAAGTCAGACATATATAAAAGAATTGATTTATACATACATACATATATATGCACACACATACAATTTTAACAGTATGTGATTATTTTAAATGGTTTGAAATTGTTTACAATTTTCCTATTTCTTCTTCTACCCCATTACCCTATTCTTTCTTCTTTTCCTCTTCCTTCACCTTTTAATATTATTTCTTTACAAACCATGCAGATCAGGTCAGATTTTATTACCGTTAGCCAATGGGGGTTGTAAGAATCAAATGTAAAGAGAACATGTCCTTATCTGCATGCTGTTGTGGGGTTTATGTAAACACTCAGCACACAGTAAAAGACGCTGTGGACGGCGTTACCCCAGCAACAAAAAACTACACCGCGGATACTCTCCTAATGGCGTTTGTTCCTTTCTGAGTGGTGAATGGATGCAAGCAGCCATTATGGGAGAACATAATGGTCTCATGATGTATTTATGACACAGAAAGATGTCATGTGATGAAGTGTTTACAACATGTAATGAGGTTGTGTAACAATCTCTTTATAGCCCACAATTACATTGACTAATTCCTTATAAAAATACTCAGCAATGTGCTCTCCATGTGCACGTGCTTGATATCATGGCACTTCAGCCGCCGACGCCTCTAAACTGCAAAATCAAGCAGCTTGGATGACTCAATACCCTATTTCCTATCCAAAGCATATAAAAGATCCCGGCGCTTAGTGAGTACACTCCAAGAAATTCCTCTTACTGGAGGCAACTGGGGTAACTAATATAGTGCTTATATGTCAGTATCCTTATATGTTGGAAGTCTGAAGAGGCAGCCTTGCACCTGAAATAATTATTCTTATCATATATTCTTTTTTTTTTTGTGGTAGTGAGGAGAGAGGTATTCACACATGCTCTCTGTCAACCAAAACAAAGTCTATACCAGGTCCTTTACTTTATTCCTTTAATTTAGAACATATTCTTTTTCTTGTTTCTCTAATTAGTGAGAGATGTGATTCAAATGAGGCTTCTGTATATTAAAATAAGCAACAGAAAGCGCCTTCTGGATGAAGTTGTGAGCTGTCTGAACTACGGGTGCCTACAAAAATGAATGAGAGAGCTGGGGCGCACTGAGAGGCTGAGAGGTTTAGGTGAAGGACTTGAACCAAGGCCCTGAAATTTCATCAGGGAGAGGACTCCAGGATATGACCGAGAAAATGTTTATTCATCCTACAGGTGTGCTAGAACATGTGGGAAAAGAGTGAGTGAACTCAAAATTATTTGAAATTTCATTACATAACAAAGGGCTGAATAAGCATGGGGATGAATAAACATGGGATTTTAACACCACATAGAATAAAAAAAGTGCCTTATAATAAGACCAAATAAAATAACATTGACAGGATGTGAATCTAACCTGGTGGTATCATCAGGTCTTGCATTCACATATGCCTTTCTAATTTCTGAGACACATCACCTAAATTAATCAAACACTAGAACAGTCCAGTGCATGAGCTACAGAAAATAGATTTGTTTTTTGATTTTTTGGTGGCAGAAAGTTAACATCCTGAGAAGTTAAATGATCACTTGAAGATCTGGGAATAAATCAAAGGAGAGGTCATTAACATCCTATCCTAATCCATGACTAGCTTTCGTTATTGTTGTTGTTTTGTTTTTACTTTCAATTTACTTTATAATCACAGGCTTAATTCCATTAACCATCATGTTCAACAAGTAAAGTCACCATTTCCTCTGCCATGCTGGAAGTGGTCTGTGTGCAGCCTGAGATACCAATGGGAAACACTTAACTCAAAAGAGCTCCACATGTTAGAATGCCACAGCACAAAGTGTGATGGCTTTTGTTTTTCTCAAGTTGCTGTTAGACCAAAACAGTTATCAAGGAAGTGAACTGGAACTGCAAGAGACAACCTTTCACCCAAGTGGCATTAGAGCTGAGTGTCTGTTTCAACTGGCCAGGGTGAAGCTCCTTTAGCATGATTTCGTGGAAAAGCACATCTTCTCATTGGCACATGGTTCTTAAAGTCATTGCCACAAAAGAATATATTTAACAATCCCAGAAATGAGAGCAGTTTTTTAGAGAGTAATTATCCTATTCTTCCGTATTCTGCTGGTTTCCCTTGGTCCCAGACCTACTAAGAACTTCAAAAGGAAAGAGCTCTTCATAAAGAGGATCAACTGGATTTGAACAGAAAAATTAAATTTGAAGACTAATGAGGTTCTGGATAATGACAAATTAGGGCAATTCTGTAGAAAGACTCTGGCTATCTTGTTATTCTTTTGTCTGATTCTGCCACGAAGATTCCATTACGTTTTTTGGCTTTGATTGTTTCTAAGAAGTCAGCAAGAAGCTACACATAGAAGGGACTAGGGCATGACCACTGGTGGCTCCATGACTCAGTCACTGTGATGGATCATGGGTCTTTAAAAAAGTTATGGAAAATGCCCAATGTGAAAAAAAAAAAAAGAACTACACCTGGGTTTCAAAATTGTTTTATACTAAAATAAGCTAACCTCTTACTTCCGTTTTTCACAAGATTTTTGCAATGTCTTGATGTTTACTTTTTCTAATTTATTTTTAACAAGTATGCAGATGACATTTATTTGGTCCACAAGCACAGCATAGTCCTTATTTGAGTTTTACAAAACATCAAGTATAAATAACCTGAAACTGTAACAATACACAAAAATTGGCTTCTTACACAGACATACCAAGCAGCACAAACTGAAAACTTGACTAAATTGACATACGTTTACATTAATATACATAGTGCCAGTTAACATTTAAAAACAAATTTCAATGCATAGCCCTTGATACTTCTTTGAATCCGTTTCAGTAAGTTAAGTGTATGAAAATGGTTAGATCTGGGCTAAAAATAATTATTCTGCTAGCCAAAAATAAAGGTATAATATTTATAACCAGGTATCAACTTTGCTAAGCCACAATAATTTTTAAACTATTAAATGATACCTAAAGGTATTTACATTAAAAAGGCAACATGCACTGTGTTGTTTCACCTCGTGACTGGTTATGCACACACTTTGTTCAAAGGGTTTTGAAAACTATATTCCTACGTTCAGTACAGCATACTGCAATGTTTCTAACAGTTCTAGCAAAATGAACACTTTCAAAGGGGGCAGAGTCATTTCCAAGTCACTGGTGCCCATCTTTCCCCTTTGGAACAAAGGACGTAAGCTAGGTCTGCCGGATGAACCGAGTCGGAGGGGTGCCTAATTCAGTCTAGCGCTATCTCATCAGCCGGCTCTTCCGGCTCTCCTGTGTGCGACCCCTTTGCACTGATGCAATCTTTCTCATCCAATTTCCTCTTGGGACTTGGCTCTTCTTCGCTGATGTCCGCATTACCTGAAGGGCCTTCTTCATCCGAATCAACTCTAAGCAATCATCTTGCTCTTGTGCTGTGGAGGTGGAAGGCTGAGCTCCATCCTTAGGAGCATCGTCAGCCTGTTGGGGCCCCACTTTTCTGGGGCATCACCAACCACATCAAATTCAGCATCCTTTCCTAGGTCTTCGCTATGAAGGATGTTGATCAACAAAGTGTGGGCCCGAAGGAAATCATCTGCTTCTAATTCCAAATTCTGACAACTTCTTGTGATTATTAGCTTCTGTCTCTCCTTCTTCTGAAGACACTAGAATTGTTCCTTTCCCATCTTCAATCTGGACATCTGGTGCCACCATAGCTTGTGATAAAACTGCAGTACATTTTCCTTGGCAACCATGCCTTTGATCTTCCAACATGTTTCTTATGAAACAAAAACTGTCTGTTCAGGTTGCTCACACCAATAATGTCCAGATCAATCAGGTCAATGTGAGAGAAGCTGGTGAGCACAAGGCTCTTGAGGAGTTCACAGACAATGCCTCCCACGCCTACCTCCAACATCCGGCCCCTGCCACAGCCTCAACCAGCTCCCGAATTAGCCCCTGTAACAGTGTCATGGTGGGGTGACCATGAGCAGCTGTGTTCTTGAAGTTTAATTCAAGTTTATATGCTGTTCATTTAGGAGTTGCAGGCTTCATCATAGGTGAGTGCATGAGTTTAGTCTATTATGGTAAGGAGAGGCAGTGTGTTAGGAAAGGAAAGGATGTTAGCTGCTAGATGTAGATTTGTGTTCTTGATATTCTACGTGCCAAGGAGAAGAAAACTCATAGTTTTACTGAGAAGGAACTGGGATTTTTTATTTGTTTCTTCTCTTTTACTGAAAACAAAGAGCACTGGGATTTGCTCCAGTGACCTGTCCTCCTAGCAGTAGGACAAATGCAATAAATGTGAAGATGCTGTAAGGAGTAGAAAAATATAAAATTCAAGCTGTATGAATAGTGTTTGCAGTTAGCAAGTCAGCTGGAGGCAAAGATTCAATGATAAGTACACTGACAAAGCCATATTAGAGAAAATTTATTTCCAGTGCAGATTTGTGGAGGTTCTTTCTGATTTTATTTTATTTTTTAAAAAGATTTATGTTCTTTATTTGAAATGCAGAGTAACAGAGAAGAAAGTGACACAGAGAAATCAAGAGAATTTACATCCACTGGTTCACTTTCCAAATGGCTCCAATGGCCAGGGTTGAGTCAAGCCAAAATAAGGAGTAAGGAACTCCATCCAGGTCTCCCATGTGGGTGGCAGGGATCCATGCACTTTGGCCATCTTTTGCTGCTTTTCCCAGTCATATTAAAAAGGAGATGGATTGGAAGTAGAGCAACCAATACTTGAACAAGTGGTCTAAAACAGGACACTGCCATTGCAGGTGGTGGCTTTATCTGCTGTGCCACAATGCCAGCCCCTCTTCCTGATTTTAAATGTTATGTTAAATTCGTGCTTCATTATCTATTTGAATCTAAAAGGAAATTAGTATTTTAAAAATCTACTTGATACTGACTTTTTTTTTTTTTTTTTTTTTTTTTTTTTTTGACAGGCAGAGTGGACAGTGAGAGAGAGAGACAGAGAGAAAGGTCTTCCTTTGCCGTTGGTTCACCCTCCAATGGCCGCCGCGGCCGGCGCGCTGCGGCCGGCGCACCGCACCGATCCGATGGCAGGAGCCAGGAGCCAGGTGCTTTTCCTGGTCTCCCATGGGGTGCAGGGCCCAAGCACCTGGGCCATCCTCCACTGCACTCCCTGGCCACAGCAGAGGGCTGGCCTGGAAGAGGGGCAACCGGGACAGAATCCGGCGCCCCGACCGGGACTAGAACCCGGTGTGCCAGCGCCGCTAGGTGGAGGATTAGCCTAGTGAGCCGCGGCGCCGGCCGATACTGACTTTTAATTGTTACTTCATTTTAATCTTCTTACAGTTTTTTCTCTTTAATGCTGATACGCAATTGTGACAATGGCAGAATGTTTCACAGGTACTACAACATATCCAGGAAGCATTCTGGAAATCTGTGTTATAAAGACAATAGAGTTTTTTTTTTTATCATAAGTATGTTTTTAGAACCCTGAAAAGGAATAACTATGTAAAATGTTTAACTTAAGGGAATACGAAAGTCTCAAACGTGATCCTCCCTTAAGACTATCCAAAAAGAGAATGGACGAGAAGAAATAGGTGATTTGAATTAATAGAATTACAATTAAAATACACAAAATATAAAGATGCTTTAAAAGTTCATAGAAAATGTGTACTATGGAAAACTATATCTGGATTTCAAAATTTGTTTTGCCTCTAATTAAACTTATTTTTAAACAGATTTTCACAAACTTTTAGAAGTACATTCATATTTGATATTGGATTTAAATCTTTTCATATATCAGATGTACATGTCAAGTAAGAATAATTACAAACCAATACCTGAGAAGTTCCATTCATATTGTCAGCGTACTTTTCTTTTTAAGTAGAATGATCTGGACCAGAATCTATTACATTACCTCTAAGGTCTCTCCAAAGCCCAAGTAAGTATTGAACAATGTTATAATTTTCTTGAAGAATCCATCCCATATGTCAACAATTTTATGATAAGCACAAGAGGATCTGATTTGTCTTGATTTTGGAGAGTGACATGCTTTGTTGCTATTGTCCTATTTTAAATTATTTTTAAACTTATTTTGATTTGAAAGAGAGACAAAGATATTCCATATGTGGTTAATTCCCCAAATACCTGCAACAGCAAGTGCTGGGCCAGGCTGAAACCAGGAGCTCAGAGCTCAAATCTCCATCTCTCACGTCGGTGCAAGGGACCCAAGTACTTAAGCCATTATCTACTGCCTTCCATGGTGAACCTTAGCAGGAAACTGCATCACAAGCAGAGGAATTAGTATTCAAATCAGGCATGCCGATATGGGAAGTCTGTGTTCTAGGTGGAGTCTTGAGTGTTGTGCCAAATGTCCACCCTGTTCTGCCATTTTTAAATATCCTCCATTGCATGCTCTTTCCACAGGGCTTACAACTCTTTGAAGTTCAGTAAATATCTTTATACTGTTTTAACATGTGCAAAATGAACTTTGAGTTATTCATTTTATACTCACATGTGTTGTTATCCTTTTCTTATGATGAACAAATTTAGTTTCAGAAAAGCTAAGTGACTTCCTGATGGTTTCTAGGAATGGAGTTGCTTGCTGTGTAAGACTGTCTACTACACCTCATTGCAAGTGTATAATACCAGCAAGACTCCACCCCTTATCTTCGGCCTTAGCTTGCTCTCACTTATTTCTTAATATTTACTTTACTGAAACAGGTAAAATCAACACTGTGACAGGCGGGAAGGTCATGGGAATAAACAAGATGAGTATGAATAACAATTTGGAGTTAGTTAAACTTCCAACACTGGAGAAGGAAAGGGGTGTCTGTACCTTGGGTGGGCCTCATTTGTCAGCCTGATTTCCCAGTCTCTGGGTGTGGCATCTTAAAGTGACCAGCTGACTATAGGGGGGTAACAGGAGGGACATAAGTCAGAGGATAGAGAAATCACCCACCAGCCAGTCCAAGAACAAGAAGTAAAATTAAGCCTTCTGAAGGTCTATGTTTTTACAGGTACCTGGGCCCAGGGCACTTACCACAAAGAAAATAAAATTTCCATTAGGCACCACTTATTTTTGTTTCAATTATTAAATAAAAAAGTCATTAAAAGAAAAAAAGAGGCCACAATTCAGAGTTCTAAACAGCAGCAAGTGTATAATTTGATTTTTTAGTGTAAAATATCCATGTATTGTATTTGAAACTTATTGTTTGAGTGAGTACTTTAGAACGTTGCTGTCATGTTTAGTATCCCTCAGCTCATGAAAATAGTTAAAAAGCCAACAACTGAGGCAAACTTAGTTGTGAATGATTCCTTGATTTATTAATAACTTTTCTAATAGAAAACTTTTATTTAATGAATATAAATTTTGAAAGTACAACTTTTGGATTATAGCCCACAACCCATAACTACTCTCCCATCCGCAAACCATCCCATCTTCTACTCCCTCTCTCATCCCATCTTCACTAAGATTGATTTTTAATTATCTTTATATACAGAATAACTTTTAAGAAAGTACACTATAGTCAGGCAGGTATTATCCTAATAGAAATAAATAGTACTGCAGCATGAAAGGGATAATCTTTTTGGTTTGGCTGGACTTTATTGCAATCATTAAATTTATCATAATCGAGAAAATCTGTGAACCAAGTTTGTTGAAGTATCAATTTCCCATTGCATAATTTCCCTTAGGAATTTTGATTTTTAATTCAAGAAGAAAAGCAGAAGAGTTGTCATACAGATGCCAAAGAATGTGTGAAGTTAAGGAAAGCACAGGATTTCTTATGGAGATCAAAATGGGGCTTTGAGCAATTTCCTTTACCATTCCTGTTCAGATCCCTTGGTTTCCATTCATTTTCCAGGAGAGTGTGACTTGGAATGGTTAAAATATAGACCATGTAGGATAGTTTCTGAAAGATGTACTGTTAAGCAAGATTTAGTGACTTTTATGTCATTGTCTCTAATGGTCAAGAGCACTCAGGCGTGGGGAATTGTCATGGTTGGCTTACAAATCTATGAAAAAAGGAAGTGAGCCTATCAGTTTGACTAGGAGCATAATCTGAAACGGAACATCAGTCTTCATCAAGGTGCATGGGTTATTGCCTTCCATGCACAAGTCCCAGGTGGAGTTCCAGGCTCCTGGTTTTGGGCTGGGCCAGTTCTCCTTGTTGGCATTTGGGGAGTCACCAGTGAGTGGAAGATCTCTCTTGATCTTTATTTCTCTTTCTCTCTCTCTCTCCCCCTTTCAAATAAAAATAAATAAATACTGGAAACCCCACCAATTAAGATGCAAATGCTTCTTGGCACCATGCAGGTTTGAAATGGTTCTATGATACATGCATCAGATTGATTGCAAAACAATGAGTCTTCACTCCTTCCCTTTGCTCCTTCCCAGCCCTTTGCAAAGTGAACCTGTAGCTCCACCCACAAGCAAGGAGTCTTATTTCTCCACCCATTGAGTCTGGATTGGCCTTGTGATGTGTTTTGCCCAAAAGAATAAAATGGAAGAAAAGACATGCCAATTTCAACCCTAGGCCTCAAGGAGCCTTGCATAATTTCACACTTTGTGGTGGAGCTCTGCCCAGCCATTATGAAACAAGCCCAAATTGGGTTGTTGGAAGATGAGAGACCACATTGAGTAGAGATGAATTTTCCTAGCTGAGGCCAACCTAGACCAGCCAGTTCCCAGCCAACTGAGTAGTTGGCCAGAGAAGAATGAGAATAGGAGTAAAGACAAGTGCTACCCAGCTGACTTGTAGACGTGTGAGCAATAATAAACACTAATGGTTTTGAACCACTGAGTTTGGGAGTGGTTTATTATACAGAAATAATAATCATATATTCATGAACGGTAGGGCCTGATTCTAGATTCCTGATAGTCAGAATGACTGGTATAATAGCCACCAATTTTGTATTGTGTGCCAAGCAAGTGTAAGGTATTGGGCTAAACATATTTCCTACTCTATGCGCAATACAATCTTTGGTGGAGTAGGGGGTATTATGAGTTGCCTTTAAAGAATTTTTTTATTTAAAAAATTTAACAGATATGTAAAATTGCACATATTTATAGGGTGCTATGTGATGTTTTGTTACATATATACATTGCATGCTATCCAACTGGGTTAAATATATCCACCCTTTCAAGCATTTAACATGTCTTTCTAGTGAAAACATCCAAAAATCCTATTTTCTAGTTTTTTGATAGAGAAATACATAGTAAATTAACATTACCAATCTTCACCTTTCTTTGCAGTAGAATCCCAGAATTTATTGCTTTCTAGCTATGACCTTGTACTTGTCCATCAACTTCTCCTCATTCCTCCCCTGAATTGTTGCTATGTTGAAATTATAACCACTTAGGAACCCAGAATGTGAGCTTAGTTTAAAATATGGCTTTACAGATATCGTAAGTTAAAAATGAAGTCTTTATGGTGGACCCCGATGAATATGACTGGGGTTCTTACGATAATGGGAAACTTGAAACAGAGATAGATACAGAGGGAAGAGGATATGGAAACACCCAGGAATAAGACAGCTAGGTGACTGGAATAATGCAACTGCAAACCAAGGAATGACAGGGATGACAGACAAACACCAGAATTAGAAGACTCAAGGAGGGGCTGTCTTTGTGACTTAGTGGATAAAGCTGCTGCCTGCAAAGCCAGCATCCCTTACTGTACTGGTTCGTGTCTTGGCTGCTCCACTTCCTATCAAACACCCTGCTAATGGTCTGAGAAAAGCAGTGGAAGATGCCCCATATGTTTGGGCCTCTGCCATCCATATGGGAGATCTGGAAGAAACTCCTGGCTCCTGGTTTTGGCCTGGCCCAGCACTGGCCACTGGGGCCATATGGGGAGCAAGCCAGTAGATGGAAGATCTCTCCCTCTTTCTCTCCCCCCTCCCCCAACTCTGAGTTTCAAATAAATCTTAAAAAAATGTAAAGAATTAAGGAAAGATTGTCCCCACCAAAAGATACCAGAAAGAGAATTGCCTTGCAAACGCCTTAATTTTGGACTTTAACTTTCAAAATTGTGAGACTATAAATTTCTGTTGTTCAATCTACCCAGTTCTTGATACTGTACTATGCCAGCCCTAGGAAACTAATATAGGAACAATGGAGGATTGGCTGCTCAAACTCAAAGCAATTTCTATTGTGCATAGATTGTGAGGTTACATGGTAAAGTAATTATTTATCACCAAGTAGATAATGTTTATTCCTGACTCTGATCAAGTGAGTTAATGTAGGTTCACAGATCTAATCTTAAGTGATTGTTAGTGTGTGTCTACAACATGTATTCTTTTTTTTTTTTTTTGACAGAAAGAGTTATAGACAGTGAGAGAGAGAGAGACAGAGAGAAAGGTCTTCCTTCCGTTGGTTCACTCTCCAAATGGCTGCAACGGACAGAGCTGCACTGATCCGAAGCCAGGAGCCAGGTGCTTCCTCCTGGTCTCCCATGTGGGTGCAGGGGCCCAAACACCTGGGCCATCTTCCACTGCTTTCCCAGGCCACAGCAGAGAGCTGGACTGGAAGAGGAGCAACAGGGACTAGAACCAGCACTGGTATGGGATGCCGGTGCCGCAGGCGGAGGATAAACCCACTGCGCCAAGGCGCCAGCCCCAACATGTATTGTTAAATCATTTGATTTCATTTGAGCTACCATAGGACTTTTTTTCTTTTTAAATAAGATACAGACCCAAGATACAAAATCAAAGAGCTGCTAGGCTGGAGACCATTTGGCAAAGCCAGACTGTTGCTGGTCAAGTCAATGCAAGGAAAGTGACCTCATGGAGGGAAGTACAAGTGTGTGATTTCAGAGTGAGAAGAAGCCCATGTTCATGGATCTAGGAAGGTCTATAAATAAATATTATATTAAAAAGTTAAGATTTTTCTCTAAAGATTATTAGTATGACTGCTAATGGACAACTTAATACATTATCCCTCTTAGTATTTTTTTTTGTCTGTTCTACTTAATATGACTGGTTTAATTCTGTAATTATCACACAGTTATTCTTAAGTGTTGAAAATTAACTGAAATTTGATCCCTGTTAAACATAAGAGTGGGAATAAGAGAGGGAAGAGATGTATAATTTGGGGCATGCTCGGGCTGACTTGCCCCAATTGGTAGAGTTGGAAACATACCAGGGGATTCCAGTTCAATCCCATCAAGGTGGCATGTGCCAATGCCATCTCACTATTCCAAGTGATCAATTTCAGTTCACAATTGATCATAATGAAAGGACTAAGAGTCAAAGGGAGCACATAAACAAGTCTAGTACCTGCTAACACTAACCGATAGAATCAATAAAGGGGAGAGTGGTCCAACATGGGAAGTGAGATACTCAGCAGACTCATAGAATGGCAGATGTCCTAAATAGCACTCTGGCCTCAGAATCAGCCCTAAAGGCATTCGGATCTGGCTGAAAAGCCCATGAGAGTATTTCAGGCATGGAAAGCCAAGACACTCTGGCAAAAAGATCTCTGTGAGTGAGATCCCAGTGGAAAGAACAGGTCTTCAAAGAGGGAGGTGCCTTTCTCTGAAGGGAGGAGAGAACCTCCACTTTGACTATGACCTTGTCTAAACAAGATAAGAGTCGGAGAATTCAAGGGGCTTCCATAGCCTTGGAAACTCATGACTGGTGCATAGGGAGATTCCTGATGCCATAAACAGGAGTGTCAATTTGTAAAGTCAACAACAGGAGTCACTGTGCACTTACTCCTCATGTAGGATCTCTGTCCTTAATGCGCTGTACATTGAGGCTTAATGCTATAACGAGTACTCAAACAGTATATTTCACTTTGTGTTTCAATGGGGGTGCAAACAATTGAAATCTTTACTTAATGTACACTAAACTGATCTTCTGTAAAAAAAAAAAAGAAGAAGAAGAAATTGTCAATTCCCAACTTGACTCTCACTGGGATTAAACATGACAATAGGTCTGATCTGATTTCATCATCATTTAAAAAAATCATCTATTATTTTTCACTTTATGTTTCTGTGTGGGAGCAAACTGTTGAAATCCTTACTTAATGTATACTAAGCTGATCTTCTGTATATTAAGATAATCGAAAATGAATCTTGATGTGAATGGAAGGGGAGAGGGAGTGGGAAAGGGGAGGGTTGTGGGTGGGAGGGATGGTATGGTGGGGGGAAGCCATTGTAACCCATGAGTCGTACTTTGGAAATTTATATTCATTAAATAAAAGATTAAAAAAAAGATTATTAGTATTATATAAAAGAACAAAATTCTTTCATCAGTAAAAGCATATGACAATTGGACATTTCTCATCCTATGGCCAACATGTTGATGTCAACACATATTCTATCACATCCAGAGCAATCCTGCCACACTGACCTCAAACTCCAAGAATTTTATTGAGCTATTGTGTGACACCACATCTCATATGAGCACCAGTTGGAGTCCCAGATATTCCTCTTCCAATCCAGCTCTCTGCTAATCTGCCTGGGAATGCAGCAGAAAATGGCCCAAGTACTTGGGCCCCTGCACTCTTACTGGAGACCTGGATAGAGTTCCAGGCTCTTGGCTTCAGCTTGGCCGGGCACAGCTCTGGCCATTCCAGCCATTTGGGGAGTGAATTGGTAGGTAGAAGATTTCTTTCTTTATTATTCTCTCTCTCTCTATCTTTCAAATACATAACTCTAAAAAATAGAAAATTTTATTTGTTTGAGATATACAGAAAAGGGAGAAAGGGGTAGAGGAAGGGAGAGAGAGAGAGAGAGAGAGAGAGAACTTCCAGCCACTGGTTCACTCCCCCAAAGACCCCCAACAGCTAGGGCTTGGCTGGGCTGAAGTTAGCTGCCAGGATCTCAATCCCTATCTCCAAAGTGAATGACAAGTATCCAATCACTAGACACATCACTCCTGTCTCCCCAAGTTTCCTTTAGCAAGAAGCTGGAGTCAGGAGCCAGAGTCAGGAATCAAACACAGGTATTCTGATGTGGGGACTTGGACATCCCATGTGGCGCTTTAACTACTAAGCCACAATCCACTTCAGCTTCTCAAATGAGTAGTCCTTCATCCTGGAATGCTCTCCCTCATATGCTGGCTGGGTTGAATCTCTCACTGAAATTCTGGCCTCCACTCAGATGTCAGCTTATCAAAGTTGCTCAATGAATTAATGAATGGAAGGATAACTAAGGAACCAGGGAGGACAAGATACCTAATTTCTGGCTCGTCATCCTCCTTATCGTCTGCAGTTGTGGAACTTTTCCTCTGAGTAATGCAGATCCAAATGCATCACATGCATACATGACATCCTGGGCATACATGACATCCTGGACATACATGACATCCTGTATGTTTGTGAGGCATTTGGATCTGCATTACTCTGAGGAAAAGTTCCACAACTGTACCAGCTTTTTATAGGGAGCCACCTAACCATAACTGTCTTGGTCAAATGTGATGTTTTCTAAGATTGTTTGGGCTTCCCTTGCTGTGTTTCTTAATTGCTGGTTTGTCTGCCACAAATAACTTCAGGCAGACAAAGGTGGTTGGCTTTTAGGATTGCTAAGCTTTGAAAAGAGCATTTTTCACTTAGATGGAAAACATTTAAAAATGAAGTTTTGCAGTGTAATAGTCACGTTTTTCTAAAAGCCAAAGCAAACGTTAGCAATATTAAAATAGGGCCGTGATGACATTTCTTTGGGGTTGCTAGAGTCTTATGTTTAAGAGCCTTGTGCACCTTCTCCCCATGCTCCTTGTCCTGAGGTCAATTAGTTGATATGTCATTAGAGCAGGAAGAAAACAGAATAATGATCTAATCTAACCCAACACCCTCATTTTTGGATTACAATATAATTTTGTGAAATATTTTATTTATAAAAAGAGAACAAATTTTATGTATTCATGTATACAGTTACTCCTTTTTAAAAATGGAAAAATAGATGAAGAACCCTTAAAGGTGTTTTTAAGTTTACATGGAAAGTGTTATTTTTGTATTTTTGTTATGTTGTGTGTGTGTGTGAGAGTGTGTGTGAGTATGTATGTCTGCACTCCAATCTTCCAAGAATTGGTAATTTAGTCCATACTGAACCGAACTTCATTGAATATCAGGTGGCATTTAAATAGAATGCCAAGACTTATCTATGGAGTCCAGTATCTTTCTTTGGCAAAAGTAGAGATGGTGGGTTCTACAGGAGGGTATCCAGGTCACCAACATTGTAGCATCCATGGTGTTACTGAGAAAAAATTCCAGCCTATGCATTTGTCATTCATGGAAGAGAGGAGTTCAGTAGTTCATTTCTGTTCAATTCCATTGTGATAAAGTCTTTTTATTTCTAATGCTATTTCCCAATCCCTCTTCCTAGAAAAGCTGGATCAATCGCTTTCCTATCTAGACTCATCTTCAAGCTAAAAAAAGAACATGATGTTCATGTTACTCCTTCTTCTCTAAAGTCATGTTCATGTTGATCATGATGGGAATCATCAAAATTGGAAAGAAGTCTGAATAACACCAAGTACATTGAGAAAGAAGGCTGTCTCAGAATTCCCATATAAGCTTCTGAGATGCTGTTTCCTTCTAAAGAGTAGAAACAAGAGTAATGGCTAACACATGAGACATTTTCAAAAAGTTCATGAGAAATGCATGTCACAAGAAATATGCATGGATTTCAAAATTCTTTTGCATCAAAATAAACTCATCTTTTAATTAATTCATCCATAAACATTTGGAAATGGCCTACTACATTTCACTTATGGATGTTGCTTTGTTTTGCTTTTGTTTTTTTGCCTAAAATTTTGCTCCTTGAAGATATAGCCTGATAGAATTTAAGATGTCACTAAAGTTACTACCTAGAAATAATTTCTTCTTCTGTTCTTTTCAACTAGTTTCTTTCCACCAACACTGTACATCTTACTTATTATTAAAATTAAATTGTGAGTTTTTGATTCTCAACATCAATTCACATATAATTTGAAAGTCATTTTAAATTTAATTCTTTGTACAGATAATATTTTTCACAACAAAGAATTATAAACAAAGTAATCACCACTGTAATAATAAAAAATATATTGAATTTTTCATGTCCTGGGCCAAAGGTATGCATCATTTTTGCCTAACCGTAATCATGTTTTCATTTAAAAACTCAGCAGTAGGGACAGAGATGTATTTTCACTGTGATGGTTGGGAAATGGAGATCTCAATCTGGTTTCACTGAATGCTCAATCTCCTCAAGTGAAGGAAGAAAGGGGGCTTTTCCTTCTATATTCCCTTTCTAATTCTACTGGCTCATCTTGGGCACTGGCCAGGTGCCATTCTGGTTGCTGTCAAAGAGAGGTTCTCACTTAATATCCATGAAAAATTCAACACGTGCAAGTGCGAGGCACCACTCACAGATTTTCTGGGACACAGGCAATGGATCTATGAACACTGATTTCAGGTCTACTCCAAATCTTAGACTTTTGAACAATTTTCTGTCACTGACGTGCTTTTAAAATATCTTAAATATTTATTAATATGCAAAAGTGAGATCCAGAAGTAGAATGTAAATTAGTAATCAGGCAGAAAGCAGAAAGAGACATGATTGCAAGTTCATGTAATATATATCTAGAAATGAATTTAACAGAATGTAATTACTTGTATTCCAAAGCCAATGAAATTGATCAAGAAAAGAAGAGCTTTTCCTGGTAGATATCCAAAAGCAATTATGTGAAAAGCCCTAAAAGAAAAATAAAATGCCCAATTTTGGGAATAATGTCATTTCATGTAGATCTGAACTCGCCCAAAATGTGGTCCTTGTGCCAACAGTATTAACTCAACTCAGGGCTGGTTAGAAGTACAGAACCTCAGGCTTCATTCAGCTGGAATGAAGGTACTGAATCAGAATTAGCACTCTAATAAAATCCTCATGAATTCTTTGCACTTAAAGTCTGAGGCACCCTGGACCAGAAGGTTCTTACCTTAGACACCCTTTTGGTAGGTAGATTCTAGCAATGTCCTGCTGAGGGATCCTTGAAGAAATCCAGAGATAGGTATTGGGGATCAGTCACTCATGGAGGTGACCTGCCCATGCTTCAGACAATCTCCGCACATCTTACAAGAAAAATCTTATGTGTTGAACAGTAATGCTTTCTAGTCCTAGGGCCTAGATTAAATTCATATTTTAGGGACCCCAAACATCCTGAGGACCCTGACAGAATCATGCGGGTGCACGGAAGGCCTCTTATCCTTCAGCACAGAGACTAGGGAGGCCAAGACTCTTTTTGGAAAAGTATTTTTCCAACTTTGGATGGGAAACCATAGATGGTTCATAAAATTAATATAGTGGGTCATGACCAGCATGGAAAAAATAAAACAGAATAGTCTTAAAACAGAGAGGAATGCAATGGAATGGAAAAAGTAAGAGCATCACTTGTACTAAGGGAAAGTTTTGTTTTGTCAATCTTAGTCTTCCAAGTACAAACACACATGTGTAATTGAGTGTGTACACTGAGTCTCAAAGTAAAATGCACTTGTGTTGTGTTGGTCATCCACCAAAATGTTTGAAAACCACTGCAGTAGAATATGCCGCTGAATACACTTTTATGGAAAGACATCTAAAGGAGATTCACTTAATGAAATGTCAGGAGGAAAATTATCTTAATTTCTGAAACTCATAGGCTGTATTTTTATATAACAAATTTGAGATGAAAATATATAATACTATGCATTATGACTGCTACACCAAAACCAATATTCACAGTTTATACGAGGATCATAAAAGGAAATCCACTATTAGCACAATGTTTCCTCAGACACATAGGTGCCTGGTTTAATTTTTGGAAATACAAGATTTTGAGTATGAAACAGGATTTTGGAAGTGTTGGTACTCATGATTCCTGAATTGCAATAGCCATCCACTATTTGGACATTCTTCTGACACAAATATCATGTTCAATTTCTAAGAAGACAGCTAGATTTAAAGCTTGTCCAATAAAACTTTAAAGCATAAAATCTCTCCTACAAATGAACATTCTAATAATTGAGTGTAAAAGCATCAGAAACATGCTTATTTGATTTGTCACCAAGTTCACACGAGGTAAGAGGTATTTTGAATTTTTCAAACTGAAATTTGTAGAGAATTGTACAGAGTATTATCTTGTACCGCAATGAAATTGTTTCTCCAAAAAGTAAAAAGTAATCATTTTTGTCTCTAGATTTGAATTAATGTACAAAAGTATCTTGATACATACAATTTAATCAGTTCTTCAATTTCTTCTCTTTAGTAAGTGAATTTTGCAGCAATGTTGATGGGCTGATGATTAATGTGGTATCATATTTACAGCTAGTAGTTGAGTATTAGTGGTTTTTTAAGAAACAAAAGCAATAATCAGATTCATTCGTATCTTCTAACTTAAACTAGGATTCATTGGCTGTCACACAGGTATAGTATTTGAAGAAATCATTCTTTTTATTTTCTCAAGGATCAATTGTCTCTTTTTGATGAACATTTCTTAATAATATGTTTGCAGGTATTTTATATATGTCCTTATGCATATCCAACCTGATAAATTAACTTGAAGCAATTGTCACCTGGGAAAAATCAGCAAAGATGTTCTCTATACTTGATTGTTTTAACAACTAGTAATATTGAAACCATTTTAAGAAAGAAGTAATTATAGTCAAGATATTTCTGCATTCTATGTATCAGGATGACATCTGAGAGATTTCTATGGAAGATGCATACAAATGATAACTAAATGATCTCCTTCATATTGACTAGTTAAACTAAATACTACCAGAAAGAGTTTCCATTATCATATATGGGGTGAACACTCTGAGCTGCTAACTACAGAGAAAACAACCAGCTAAAAAGACTATTAAAACAATCCGACTGGGCTTTACATGATAGGGAAACTCTTCAGAGAGCAAAATTGTTAAAGCATTCTGAAATAGAGATGAGCTGTTCAGAACTTTTTAAACTACTTGACTGAAAAAATGATTCAGAATTCTAGCATCTAGGCAAACAACATACAAACACTTCTGTTCTTTGGCAGAGCAAAAAAAAAAAAAGTTATGGTAGTACACAAGTCTGTGAAGTCAGTAGCTGAAAATAGCCAACTGTAGTCCTCTCTGGTAGGTTTACAAATAAATTATATTTACCATATTGGAAGAACGATTGCCTTTCTGATTAAAAGTGAAAGGAGTGTTATGCAATAGCTATGAAGCGTTGACTCTTGAAGATAAATGCCAGTTGTTTTTTTAATATAATGTCTGTGTGTGTGTGTGTGTGAGTGTGTGTGTTAAGGAGCCATAAGATTTTCTGGGTTTCCCCTAAAGAGAAGTTTAATTTGTCTAAGTTAAATTGAGATGCCTGTACTTTAGAAAGATATGGAGGCATAATTGTGCCTGGGCTGCGTTGGGTAATTTTCAGGTTTAAGTCTCCTTTGAGTGTTTGGATGCATTTGGTGATTGTAATTGCTGCTCACAGCTGAAAGGTTGAAAAGTCTAGATGAACAATTCATTCATTGTCTTGTTCACATCTGGGTTAATGTTTCCTTCTTGGAGAACTCTGTACCACTCTGTTCTTTGCCTCTTGCCACAAGATAGCAATGCCAATTTCCCTCTGTTTACTTGGAAGTCTCGAGGCTGATGTATCAGGGCTAGCCACAAATTAATGGAATTCTTTCCAGCTGCAATGCTTTCAGATTCTCAAACAATAAGCCAACAACGCCAAACTACTTTGGCCATTTTTCTGTTAATTATGTGCCATTCCCAGAGATGATGTAAACACAAGTGCTAGTTGAAATGACCATAACATTTGGGATACTTCAAAGAAATTGATGAAACTGTTGTGGAAAGGAGTGGGTCAAAAAAAAAAAAAAAGTTCTGTGTAGTCTCAAGTAGGAGGGCATATCATCTCAAAAGAGAGCATTCAAGAAGGAAAATCCATGTCTGCACACTAAACAGAATGGTGTAGATATCAAGATCGGAAGTCAGAAATCAAATTTCCTTCTGGGGTATGTCTAGCCTGAGTTCCTAGATTTAACAAAGTTGTTTCAGTTCTGCTCTGAGATGGAGGAGAGGCTGCAGCCGGCTACCAGGGTCCATCTCAAAACAGAGACTGAGTCTGATCACATGATTCATCTAAGACAAAACATCTGATGGATCCTGTCATTTTGCTCTGAACATTAAAGGAGTCAGAAGATGCACAGAAAAGTGAGGCAGTCTGGGTGTTATGACCTATTACTCCATTTTCAGTTGCTATAACAAAATACCTGGGTGTTGTATACAGAAAAGAAGTGAATTTAGCTCGCTGTTTTGGAGGCTGGAAGTCAAAGATTGGGCAGCTCCCCTTGGAGAAGGCCCTCCTACCTACATCACAACACAGCACAGAAGTAGAAAGGAAGGTGGCTGTGTTAACATGAGGCCGAGTGTGTGATGGACCTCTCTTTATTATAAACCAATCTCATGGGAACCAACTACATTAATCCTTTCTTAGGGCAGGGCACCAATGACTTAACCACCCACTAGGAAGTCCCACCTCTCAAAGGTTCTACCGCCTCTGAGCATCCCCATACTGGGGACCAAGTTTCCAGCACATGGAACCATGGGCAGACATACTAAAACCATATCCAAAGCATAGCATGGTCTTAGATGGAAAGAACAAGTAAACACATATGGCTGAACTGATAGACTTCATGAATCAGTAACTTCTGGCTCTTGTATCTAATTAAGTCCCTGTTGAGTCATTCTGTATCTTGTACCTAATTAGTAGTTTAAATATATTTGTTGGATTAAATTGATCTTAAAAATAATTTTACTAGCAGTTTCTTGGAATCAGTCAAAACCTTTTACCCTGGTAGAGAAATTCAATTCACTAATTATGAATTTAACCCTAGAATAGTGATCCTCAACCTGTTACTCCTTATAACTGCCTGTGATTCATTTTCAATCATTTTGGAGACAGGTTTGCATAGTGTGGATAGTGAGGTTATTATTTATTATCTTCATGATGATTCCAATGTCTAGCAAAGACTGGAAACTTCTACAGGGGAAATTCAAAACACCAAAATATGGATGGAATTAAAAGGCCATTTAAAGAAAGAACTTTTAACTTCTTTTTTGTCTCTATATTTGCACGTATATTTTAGCCACGTTTTATATACTTTCTCAAAAATTCGTCTTTCTGTGAAGAACTATCAGAAGAACTAGGTGCAAACGTACCCAGAAAATTACTGTTTTTTTCCTATAGGAATTTAATTTGGAAAACTTATCATGATTAAAATGCAACATATGTGCATGTACATATTTTAGGTCCATAAGCACAATAGAGTAGATATGAGTTTCTCTAAACTCATCAGTTTCACCAAATTACATAACTTAATGTTATACATATCTATTAGTTGGGGTAGCTAGTTGGACAACAATACAAAATCATTGTACTTCAAAAAGTTCATGGAAAATCATTCGCTTCCCAGGTAGCTGAACAACCAGGGCTGGGCCAGACCAAAGTCAGGAGCCAGGAACTTCTTCCAGGTCTTCCATGTGGTTGGCCAGGGTCCAAGTACTCGGGCCATCCTCTGCTACCTTCCCCAGACCATCAGCAGGGAGCTGGATCAGAAGTAGAGCAGCAGGGATATGAACTGGAACTAACGTGGGAAGTCAACATTGCAGAAAGTTGCTTCACCCTACGTGCCACAATGCCAGCCCCTACTTTAAATGTTTTTTTATTCAAGTAATCGCTGTTTACAATAATCATGCTAAAAACTAAGTAGTAACAAAATTAGAAATATAAACCATGACCCCACCAACCAGAGATAACTACAGTCAGCCTCTCCATATTTATGAATTTCACATTTGTGAGTTCAACCAACCATGGATGAAAAATATTGTAAAATAAATACATTGCATCTGTACTAAACATATATGCACTTTTTCTTATTGTTATCCCTTAAATAATAGAAAATAACAACTATTTACATTGTATTAGTTATTACAAGCAATCTAGAGATGGTTCAAAGTATATGGGAAGAAAAGTGTGGTTATATGCAAATATTAGGATATTTTATATAAAGAATTTGAGTATCTAAGATTTTGCTATCCATATAGGGAGGGATGAGGGGTACAGGAACCAATGTTTCATGGATACTGAGAGATGACTGTAATACATGGTGTATTTTCTTCCAGAAATCCATTGTATTCTATTGAGTTTTGGCTAGGTTCAAATATTTGCTTTTTAAACAATGCTTGATTTGATACCCTTGTGTGTGTACACCTGGATTCATTTAGTCAATTATTTTCTTCAACTAAATGTTGAGATGAAAAGTTATTAAATCAAATAGTATGATTTTTTCATTATTCTGATGCATATTCCCAACTGACACTCTGAAAAGTTGTTCCAATTACTCTATTTTAGTGTATAAAAGTTCCCACAGGTTATGGAGATACTGTTTATGTTTCTGTCTTACATGAAGGACTGGGAGCACTGTTATTCAATTTGCTTTCCAGCTCTTGTACCACTGTCTGGTATAGAAGACCCTCAAGGCTGATGGAAAACTATAATGACTGGAAGAACAGATGAAAGCAAGACTCTTGACTTCAATTTCATTAGCAAGGTAATGTACTTGATCTCAAATTTTAAAGCCAGGAATTACTTAGACATCAAATTGAATTGTTGGTTCAATTTCTTTGTATCTTCTTTCTGCATCTATACCTGGCAGTTACCTCATTGAGAATATAATATTTTTCTGCCTTTGATTGAAGACTCATCCTTGGCTTTGTCCAATGTCATGAAAGTGGAAATGAGAATTTACCACTTCTTACCTACGTTTATGAGTTTTTACTTTCTATCTTATGTTTCTACCATCATCAAGAGAAGCACATCTTTCAAGCCATAGCTACTCTTTAGCCTAAGCCACAGGATGAAAGATAGAAAAAGTTTATGAGCAAGCTGTGAATGTACTCTACTGCCAAATCATGTGAGCTGACCTGCTCCAGGAAGCAGAACTCCTGTAGATAGCACAGGTTAACAGAAGTTCTGCCCAAACAGAAACAAGCCTAGATTAGCATAGCCCTAGCTGACCTGTGGTGGTATATGAGCTGTAATAAATTCTTGTTTCTTTAAGCTGCTCAATATTGTAGTTTTCCTGGTTAAATCCTTCCATGGGTGATAGACATCAGTCAGATCTGCTCTTTCTGAGATATTCCCTATAAATGAACGTGGAGAATTACAGGGATCACCTTTTCTACTCAGTCTTTTGGACTCATGGACTTATCACATCAATTAAAGACTCACAAACTACACCAAGGAAAGAACAGTGAGTTTCTGGAAGATATTGATTCAGATATTGCCTCTGTCCCTTGAAGTTAGTTCTATGACACTTAACATTTCACTCAATGTATCTGAATTTTAGTTACCTATTTTCAAAAATTAAGATAGTAAGAACTGTACTGTAGGGGTCTAATGAAAATCAAAATATAGGAAATGCAAAATCATTCTTGAATACTAGTAAGTTCATTGAAATAAGATTTGTTTGAAATTTTATGTTTAGTTTTGTATACTTAGTACATTTTCACAATTGTATAACAAATTAAAACATTACTTCTTTCCTTCTGTTTTTAGGAACTATTCCTATAACTTCCTTAAGATCAGGGTTTTTTTTGTTGTTGTTTCACCCTAGAATATGTACCCTCTAATGTGTTGGTCAAATATTGTCTATCCATAATTAGTCTACTTTTAGTGACATAGCCTAAATAGTATAAAGAACAATGAGTTTCTGTGATTCCAATTTTTTGGGCTGAGAAGTGTGGATTGCTAGTTTAAAAGTCAGTTTAAATGTTGAGTGCTCTTAAGGCATCCAAAAGTAAATGCAAATAAGAAGGTATATATACGAAAGAAAATTAAAAATCTCACTTTCATAAAATTCTGCAAGTTAAAAAATTATTAGAAATACAAAAATAACTCTCATGTGTCCTAATACTAGATGAGGGAGAAAACTTTAAGTTAAAAAATGGGCTTAAAAATAACAGGATGTATAAAAGAATTAGAACTTCTAAAATGTGTTGACTTTTCAATAACTTGGCATTAGGAAAGTTGGTATTTGGAAAAAAAGAAAAAACACTCAAGAGTCATGGTGAAGGCCACTTTATTCTCCAGGAGGTTACAGTTTGTAGTAATTGCATGGGCCAGAGGGACCTGTGCTAGGGATCTGGAACTACCCCAGCAAGAACTGACCTAGACACTGAGTTGGAACAGGACAGGAAGTGACAGAGAAGGCAAATTAAGGAGTTGGATAATAGAAAACCCTCTGGAAGTTGTAGTAGATGAGTGACCAAGACAGGCCTGGTTGTACAGAGTGGACTACAGAAGCAAACCCAGAGGCAAGAGCTATGCATAAGCTTTCATAATCCATCAAATTGCAGGTGTGTCGATGAAGAAATGTTCCAAAGGAACCCATTCAGGCTGAACGAAACCTCAGATGCTGGAGGGTGCAGGATCCCACCCCCAAAGAAATGGGACTGTGATGAGGCAGATGGGATAATCAGTGTAATCAGTAAGTTAGGGATCCCAGAACTGGTGCAGTGACTGCCCATGTCCTGAGAAACAGCTTCAGCTTGGTTGGGTTGCACCAGGTGTCCAAGGGCTCATGATAGCCATGTCAGAAATCAATCCCAGGTTGTTCTCACTGGTACCAGAAGGGACTCTTGGTAAACATGAGCATAAGGATTCCTCTTGACTTGAGAAGACAGAAGGACTTAGTCAAGCAGTTTGAAGATTTCAGGATTTTAAGTCTCAGGCTGGGACAGACAGGCTTGAGAACTATGTGACTTGCTCTTCTCCACCTCTTCTGTGGTAGCTATTACTGAGTGCTTAATAGTGTTACAGAGAGTTGTCTTATGCTACAATGAAGAGCTACATACACTTGAGGAATAATCATTTCTATTGTAATACTGCTTTATGATTTGAAAATATGATTGCTTTTCTGTTCTTTATATTGATTTTTTCTTCTTTTTTTAGTCCTATATATCCTTCATTAAGTTACAATTCAGAGCTTTAACAGTAGGCCACATTTTCCAAAAATGTGATCCAAATTCTGGCTCGTGCAGGCAATTGAATGATTTTGAATCCAGTGATTTTTATCCAGCTACGAAGTTCATGGTATAGTCTTAAACTCAACAAATTATTCATTGGATTTGAACCATCAGAATCTTAAGTGTTATTTAAAATAGGCACAGGTTTACAGGAAAATATATGACCAAGTTTCTGTTCCAAGGTATAACCAAATCTAATTACATTTTCCACCACAGTGATTTAATTTCAATGAGTTTAAGCATATAAAACTTAGACTTAAATATTAGGTATTTTCACTATTAAAATTGCTTTGATTAAGATTTATTTAATGTTATAGAGTCAAAGTTAAAGATATAAGAAGACTCAGATATTTTTTATATATAAGTGTCTAGTTTAATGTGAAAAATATCTTGGAATTTGAAGCTGAGCAATGTTATAAAGAATGTACTATATGAAAGATCATGTGTCTGATAAGAGGTTAAGCCATGCCCAGTTAATAGCCTCATAATTTTCCCTGTTCTTTCTGCAAACCAATTTTTTTACAAAAACATTCTCTATTATCTCACGTCTCAGTTTACTCATCTAAAAAATAAAATGATTGCCCAGTGGTATTCTAAGATCTAATTATGAATCTATGAAGTAATTAAAGCAACCGTCATAACTATTTAATAACATGAAATATGTTTTAATTGCTTTAATTTTATTACTGACAGTGTGGGGCTTTTAATTTGCCTGCTAAGATTTCCAAAGCAATGAATAAAATACATAATTATAATAGATGGAAATGAAAACTTTTTTTTTTTATTTTTTGACAGGCAGAGTGGACAGTGAGAGAGAGAGACAGAGAGAAAGGTCTTCCTTTTGCTGTTGGTTCACCCTCCAATGGCCGCTGCGGCCGGCGCACCGTGCTGATCCGATGGCAGGAGCCAGGAGCCAGGTGCTTTTCCTGGTCTCCCATGGGGTGCAGGGCCCAAGCACCTGGGCCATCCTCCACTGCACTCCCTGGCCACAGCAGAGAGCTGGCCTGGAAGAGGGGCAACCGGGACAGAATCCGGCGCCCCAACCGGGACTAGAACCGGGTGTGCCGGAGCCGCTAGGAGGAGGATTAGACTAGTGAGCCACAGCGCCAGCTCAACTGTTGTTATTGTTAAACCTAGTCCAGAAACTTGTGCTGAGACCAATTGAATCCTCCACGCTTTGGGGGAATTCACTGAGCATCTACATGGTGAGACTCCATTCAGCTTTTTCTAGAAGCTTAAAACATCAAAATATAGCATACGGGAATTAATTTAATGTTTTAATGAATGAATTATAGTTTTGATGTCTATTTTTCCTTTCTTCCCTTCCTTTGAGTAAGTTGTTGTTAGCAATGTTTTATCAGCTTTCATATTTTGAATCATATCAGATTTTGTTTACCCTTAAAGTAAGGAATAGACTTAATCTAAAAACTGGGATGGGGACAGGAGTGTGGCCATGTTATTGATTTCAGCTTCCTGTTGATGTGGACCCTGGGAGGCAACAGTAACGATTCAAGTAATTAGATTCCTGTCGTCCATGTAGGAACCTGGATTGAGTTCCTGGCTCCTAACTGTGACCTGTCCCAGTCTTTCTATTGCTGATATTTGGGGACTGAATCAGCAAAAGGGAACTCTCTGTGTCCCTCTGTTTCTGACTCTCTGCATCTCCCAGCAGAAAAAAAAAAAAAAAAAAAAAAGTAGAGGGGTAACAGGTAATTTTTTGAGCAGACGTAGAAAATGTAACTTAATCTTATTTAAGGAAATAGGGAATTGAGTATTAATACGATAGGAAGAAGTTCAAGTCAACGATAGGATGTTGAGGTGAAAAGAAAATGTGGTCTTCCAAAATTTAGGGCATGGTGGCAGCCAAGGCGATCTTGTTAGGAGGATAAGCAAAGTATGGCTTAGAAAATCAAAGAGAAAGACAGTAGACCACAGAGGCGAGGATAGCTTTTATTTCCCGACAGTGGAATAAATGAAGCATTTTCTGGGCTCTTATTTATATGTTCTCAAAAAGAAAAAGACAGAGAGTCAGCAACCCCCTCTTTAAATAAACTAGGAATCACCTAGCAAGCAAAGGAAATGGTAGATGTTTGTAAAGAGTAGACAGTAAGTATATGAAGTAGGTGGAAATGACTTAGAAAAGAAGATAGTTCAACTAAAATGAACTTGGACCCAGGGCTGGGAAGTGGTGATTTAGAAATTGATGCCACTCAACCTGGTCTGTATGCAAATTAGCCAACAGTTAAGGAATTGGCAAGAGAAAAAGGAGCCCTGAGGAACTCTGGAATTGAAAATAGGATTCTTTGGAAATCAGTTAAAGGAGTAGCTGGGTTTCTAATCCTCAACCCCCACAACTTTGATTTGTAGTAAAAAGACAAAATTCTACCCATTCCTACTTGGAGGGATGTGGACGTTTACTCTGTAGAGCAATTAAATCAGGAAAACCTCAGAGACTAGGAAGAGGAAGAAAGGGAAGACAGCTGAAGGTGTCACGTTGGTCATAACAAGATTAAGAAAAAGTCTAAAAATTATGAGGTGAGGAATACCCTTCCTATCTCTGGTCCTACCCTTGGTGATGTCTCTCTCAGACTCAGTATTGGAGGGTCCTCCTGTGGAGATCCACAATGATCCGTCTGTTTGACCTTCCATCTGATCTAACCATCTTCTTACCTATTCACCCTAGAGTCAGTCTCCCCTATGTAAAAATCCCATAAATAATTTAAAAAAAACTCTGTTCAATAATTCAGTGTTTTTATTGTGAAGTATAAATGAATAGCCATCAGTCATTTGAGGAAATCCTATTACAGGGACATTTAAGTCACAAACAACAGAAGAGGAATCCATGTTGTCAAAAATAGAGCAAATGAAGAATAAGAACAGGCTTTATAAAGTAATAATAGGACAGGGCCTGCACTGTGGCATACTAGGCTAAGCCTCCACCTGCAGCACCAGCATTCCATACGGGCACCGGTTCTAGTCCCGGCTGCTCCTCTTCTGATCTAGCTCTCTGTGTTTTTGTTTGTTTGTTTGTTTGACAGGCAGAGTTAGACAGTGAGAGAGAGAGACAGAGAGAAAGGTCTTCCTTCCATTGCTTCACCCCCTAAATGGCCGCCGTGGCTGGCAAGCTGCGTTGATCTGGAGCCAGGAGCCAGGTGCTTCCTCCTGGTCTCCCATGTGGGTGTAATCCTAAAAGGATTAGCCTAGTGAGCCACGGCACCAGCCCCAGCTCTCTGTTAATGGCCTAGGAAAGCAGTAGAACTTGGCCCACGTGGTTGGGCCCCTGCACTTGTGTGGGAGACTGAGGAAGCTCCTGGCTCCTGGCTTCGGATTGGCCCAGCTCTGGTCATTGTGGCCATTTGGGGAGTGAACCAGAGGATGGACAACCTTTCTCTCTGTCTCTCCTTCTCTCTGTCTGTAACTCTATCTCTCAAATAAATAAAATCTTAAAAAAAAACTAGTAATAGAATAACTGAAATTTTTTAAAAGAAACAAAGATCCATAGATGTATTGGAAGATAAATTTGAGGAAAATGTCCAGAATGTAGGAATAAAAAGAAAATGAGATAAGTGATAGAACCGAAGTTGCAAGAATGTTCTCAGATTAGTCCGGATGATCTAATATCCAAATAGTAAATGTCCCAGAAAATGAGACTGGAAGAAATAGTGGAATACATTATCAACTAAATAGTAGAAGGAAATTTGTTAGTACAAAGGATATTGAACTCTCCTACCAAGTATTCAACATAATGAATAAAAATGACGCACATCAAAGCAATATCACCATAACATTTTAAGAAAAAAGGAATAAAGGGAAAATTGCAAAAAAAAATTGTTCAGAACAAGGATGGGGCAAAATGAGATCATAAAAAAGTTTAGGTGTAAGAAAGTTATCAGGCAGAAAACAGTAGAAGCTGGAATACCATAGCAAAGGCTTCAAAATTGTGTGTGAGAAAGTTATATAAACCACAGTTCTATACGTATCATGCAAGTGTTAGGAAAGAATAAAGTAATCAAGTCACTTTTAGACGTAGAATGTCTTCAAGTAATCCTTCCCCCTTCCCATGAACACTCAGTCTCAGGAAACTACTGGAAAATATGTTTTCAAGAGAATGAATGCATGAGACAGAGACATATTTGGATCCAGGGAATCGACATGTAAGAAAGGCATTGAGAACTCACAGGATGAGGGAAAAGAAGAGTTATGGATGGTAGGTGGTTGAGCCTAGAGAACAAATGGCTCAGAATGGAAGAGAATGGCAGGGGGTTTCAGGAAAAATGTCTCCATGTCAAATAAATTTTCAGGTAAGTGTTAGCAGAGCCACTAGAGAATATGAGAAGACCTAGAATTGAGCAAATGTGAACATTTCCTCCAGAAAGCTAACAGAGGTACTGATTTTGTGTCAAAGAAATGCTGATAGCCTTAGCAAACCTTTCTAAGACTGCACTGTTAACAAGGACATTTCCAGTTGAACTCTCCTCTTCCTGCATTCAAGGTCACATTCAGAGGCATGCATTTCACTTAGTGGTTAAGATGCCAATATTCCAGGTGGGTTCTTCTCCATTTTCTTTCACACACTTTCCTTAAAGAGTTATTCACATAGAATCTCATTTGGTATCTGCTCCTCAGAGTACTTGGACTAACACACTTTGCAGCTATTGTAAATGTATAATGGGAGAAAGAACTATAATATTCAGATACTGAATTTTCTCTTAAGTATAATAAAAATTTCCCAGTATTGTTCACATAAACACACATATATAATTCATCATCTTCACCCTACCAGGGAAGTAATGTTATTATTTTCCTCATCTTACAATGTACCTCTTAAACACTATGCTAAGGATTCTGTGAAATGTGTATATATGAACCCTCAACGGTTAAAGTGCTATGCTTAGCTAACGATATTCCACATATTTTCATTCTGATTTTTTTTTTTTGTTAAGACAGGATGTATACCACGTGGAGTTAATATACTAACAGTTTAGGGGCCGTTGCTGTGGCACAGGGGACTAACCCTCCACCTATGGTGCCAGAATCCCATATGGGTGCCGGTTCGAATTCTGGCTGCTCCTCTTCCGATCCAGCTCTCTGGTATGTCTGGGAAAGCAGTGGATGATGGCTCAAGTGCTTGAGCCCCTGCACCCATGTTGGAGATCTGGAGGAAGCTCCTGGCTCCTGGCTTTGGATCGGCTCAGCTCTGGCCATTGTGGCCATTTGGGGAGTGAACCAGCAGATGAAAGACCTTTCTCTCTGACTTTTCCTCTCTCTATGGTTCTACCTCTCAAATAAATAAATAAATTTTTAAAATATATATATATACTAACAGTTTCTCTTGAAAATGTGAAAGAGCCATTGCTTATTCACCAAGAGCTAATGGAGGAAAGGTTGCCACTTGGCTGTCACTTAATGTAGTATTTACTATACTTGTGAAACTGTGGGCTGAATAGTGGCCTCCAAAATGGTGTGTTCACAATCTGATCTCTGGATCCCCTGAATGTCACCTGTATACCCAAAGGGTGGTTGTTACTTCACACAGGAAAATGTGATCTAGTTCAGGATCTTGAGAAGAGGAGTTGAATCCTGGATTTTCCTGGATAATCCCTAAGTATGATCATATGTGTCCTTAGAAGACAGAGGCATAAGGGGTTTTGAGGCAGGCACACAGAGAAGCCAGAGCAATGCCAGGTGCAACTACAAACAAGGAACGATGATAGCTTTAAGGAGCTTGAAGAAGCAAGGGCCAGATTCTCCCCTAGACCCTCCAGAGGAATTTCAGTGCTGCTGACACTTAATTCTGAACTTCTGGCCTCCAGAACTTTGGAAGAATATATTTCTGTTCTTCAAGTCATCAAAGTTGTGATGATTTGGTACAGCAGCCCTAGGAAGTGGATACACTTGGCATGCACCGAATTTTCTATTGAACATCAACTTAATTAATTAACATCAATCTACCATGGATCCGGTATGGAGGATGTAGAAAATATTTCAAAAGGGAAGCAATGATCAAATTAAATTTTAAAGATTTTAATCATTTAGAAAATAAATGGTAGTACTAAGAAGCAGCACAAGTAAAAGCAAAGGAGGTGGAAATACGGTGGCTTAAGAGACCAGAAAGTAGTTCAGCATCTGGGTTGAAAACATGAAAGGGAGCCCTGAAAGCTGAGCCTGGACACTGAGACCTGAAAGGCAATGAATGGTGTTCCCAAACCCCTGTCGGTGTCCTGTTTTGCCAGGCAATGATGATTAACCAAGGTGCTCTGCCTAGGAGATGCAATCATATAGAACGCTGTAGCAATAGAACTGAGAAGCAGACGACCAGGAAAGAGAACTTTCCAATGATCTGGTGAGACAGAAGGGATGAGCAAGCCATGGACATAGAATAAGAGAAATTCAGAGTGAGAGAGTTTGGTAAGATGTGGGTGGTGAGGGAGAAGAAAGCCGAGAATGACATGGATGGAGAGAGAGGAACGCTGAGAGACAGCATGCACATGTAGATAATTGAACCACATTTGAAGGGATATAATGACCTAGATAAAGAATTAGATTCAGACAAGCTGTGCACACCAGCCGTTTTTGCAATTTTTCTGCTCAGTGACCTTGACCACTGCACCACCATCAGCCACTCCCTTCATATCTGTAAGGTAGGGAGTCAGGGAGGTGCAATAATGTTATTTATCTCATGGTGATGCTGTTGTGAAGATATGAAGAGATGATTTTTGTGAAAGTACTTCATATAGTTTTTTTTTTTTAATTATAAGGAGGTGAGCTAAGTTATAATGACCTCCATTTGGGAAATGATCTTTGCTGTACATGTATGTGGAGTTAATGCCACACACATATATAATCAGATGGTTAGGGCCACACAGGATGATGTGGGACATAGCCAAGTGGTCAGGACCATGTGGGCCTGTAACCAAGCGATTAGTGTCATGTGGGGTCTGTAACCGGGTTGTTAGTCTCCCATAGGTCTCCAGCCAGATGGTTAGTGTCAGGTGGGTCTGTAACTAGTGGTTAGTCCCACCCAGGTTGGAAACTAGGTGATTAGTGTAACAGAGGTCTGCAGGAGAAGCCTCAGGGCTGCAGGTCCAGATTTGGGATCGCTCAGCAGCCAGATAGAAGCAAAGCAGTCATCTGCAATGCTGCAAGGCAGAGAAGAGGATTCATGCAGAACCTTTAGGAATCCCAGTTCCTTAGGTGTAACAGGAAGCTAAAGGATATGAGGAAAAACAGCATTTGTGGAGGGACAATGAAAGACTGAAGAAAGGACCTTCAATCAAGAAGGGTTGAGGAGGATTACTGATCTTTACATAGCTCCTACTAGATCTGAAGAGAAGTAGGCAATTGTGATTACATAACAATATGTAAGACATTTCTGGAAGCTGTGTTTCTTTCAGAAGGTAAGCTCTGGGATTCATATTAAAGGACTGTTCAATACCACTTGTAGGTTTGCATTGAGTTGGGGGTTGCAAGTCATATGTTCAGCAAGCCCAAGCTGAAGGTCCAGTGTTTTCTTTTAATTAAGGTATATTTCTCACAACATTTTTAAATGTACAGTTTGGTGACATTTACTCAGTACATTCACAGTATTATGTAATGATCAGCTCTATCTACTTCAGAAACATTTCATCACCCCCAGAAAAAACATTGCTCCCATTAAGTCACTTCAGTTTTTCCCTGACCCCAATCCCTTGGCCATCACCACCATGCTTTTAGAGTCTATGGACATGTCTAGACACAAACCCCCCAAAATTGAAATCAGGTAGTCAAACAAGTGCATGTAACATAGATGGAGCTCCAGTTTTCAGTGGGTGACTTTGAATGAGGTCAGCCTCTTCTAGGCCGGTTAATCTCAAAGAATGAATTCTGTAGAAATTAAACACTGGTGGCCACCATGACAACTGAATTTACTAAGATTAGTTTTTATTTCCTACCTTAGTTTAAAGTGTTCTCATTTCCTAAAGCAGAACAAGGATGACAATGGTTTCTATAAATTATCAGAATTAATGTGAAAGGTGAGTTGTGGGTTATCATTATAATCACTTTTAAAAAGATAAACACAGAATCTAAACCTCATTGTTTTCAGTTTCTTTTTAAACCTTTTTTATAATAGGGGAATTTTTGCCCATAAGTGAGTACTATTTGTAAATAATCCTCTCTAATTGAAGGCTTAAAATGTCTGGGCAAAACCAAAAATGACTCCCTACCCAAGGTTTAGTAACAGTTTAGGTATTCAAACAGGAGCAGCCTGAAGAATTGTGCTTGGGTTTGATCTTAGTAAACCTGCAATTACTCATCTCCCCAGCTAGACTTACCCTAGGCAAAGCAAAGGGTAACCAAAGTGCATTAATCGCTCACTGATGACTCAAGATAAACAAAAACCTTATAATCTTTGTTTCAAATAGTGTGTGTTGGAGATAGAAAAGTCTCTGTTGGTAGTGAATAACAACTTGCCCATCAGATATTCTCCAAGCCCAAGTTCTACTGCCTATGTCAAGCTTTTGAAGACTGTACAAAAAGCAATTTAAGCTTTATAAACCTACTAGAATATTAAGAAATACTAATTCTACAGGTGCGTATGAGAAAACTGCAATTTCAAATATTAGAATGCTATTAAACATAATGGACTCCGTATGTAAGGGCAGCTAATTTAATATTAAACCAATAAAACATTTACCAGTGCCAGTGAAGGCTTTGGTTGTTGACAGCAGGCTAGGTGTCCCAAAGCCATGCCGTCTTTCTGTTTGTGGGCCAATTTTACACAGCTGCTTTCTTCTGGAAATCATGCCTCATTTGCAGCCTTTGCAAGTATGACAAATAGCCTCTCTAAGCCTTAGCGACGGTGGGGAAGCTTGAAAATATTTAGGACCATTTATTAGCTAAAATATGAAACAAGATTTAGTTAACTGCAGTCTTTGCCCATGTAGAGGTCTTGTTGTTGTAGGAAATGCTACCTGCCTGGGTGTATATCTCTTTTGCAGGGCAATGTGTAAAATTATCACCCTGAGGGCACCACTAAGTTTAAATTACATAGAAATTCTAATGTTGATCCATAAATTGTATGACAGTAAAACCTTTGCTTTTGAAACTCAGCTGTCAGGTGGTATTGGTGCTGTATTGGCTGCTGTTATGTATAGCTGATGCAAATTAGAACTCCTAATATAGGGAGTTTCCACTCCATGCAGGGACTCAGGATTTATAGGGAAAGGATGCATAAGAAAGGAAAGCTAAGTGCTGAGTTGTTCAAGCAAGCCTTGAAGTATACAAACCATACTGGGGCTATAGTAGTCAGGGAAAGCTTACCCAGCCATTGGAGTTAGGATGTAGGACACTGGCATTTGGCAATGTATAGAGATGAGATCCAATGGCTCCGTGCACACAGAATGGCTTATGTGAATAAAGGTGGACCAATGAATGAGACTGAAATGGAGAGTTCAGGAAAAAGTTCATGGAGGCAAGAAGAAAGAGAAATGTTTGGACAGAATGGATAGACTGTGTACAGAGGCCAGCATGGTACTGTAGCGGGTAAAGCTGCAGCCATATGGGAACCAGTTCATGTCCTGGCTGCTCCACTTCTGATCCAGCTCCCTGATAATGCACCTGGGAAAGCAATGGAAGATGTTCCAAATACCTGGGCCCCTGTCACCCATGTGGGAGACCTGGGTGAAGCTCCTGGCTCTTGGCTTTGGTTTGGCCCAGCCCTGGTCATTGCAGCCATCTGGGGAGTGAACCAGCAGATGGAAGATTTCTCTCTCTGTCTCTCCTCTCTCTCTGTAACTCTGTCTTTCAAATAAATGTAATAAATCTTTAAGCACCTGTGTATTTACAGAGGCTCTTGAACACCCAGAAAAGATTGTAGATTCCTTTTGTCAAAGGAAATGGAAGGAGGGATGTGATGAGGGCTTTGGGACTATGAATCTGACATAAGAAGAAAGGGTTTTAGGAAATTCCATTACAATAGCTTCTTGGATTTATTGACAAGGAGAACATTAAAGAATGTACAGTATGCTTAGAAGATTAAGGAATGAGAGACCTGCACTGGGTTGGAATTGGCAGTGATAAAAAGGAATGGAATGTTTTGAAGAATCATTTGAAAGAGGGAAATTTTTTGAAGGAAATATTTATAGGACCTGAAAACTCATTGGGTATAGAGGGTGACGTGTGGGCAGGTCCAGGCAGATTTTGGGACTTTGAGCTTAGGCAATTTATTTGAAGAACAAAATAAGAAAATCCAAAGAGGAAACTGACTTAGAAGAGGAAAAGATGAGATCAGTTTTAGACATGCTGCGAAATCCATGTGGAGATTCCTAGCAGACCTTTCGGAAAGCTGGACTGAAACTTACAAGATAAATAGATTTGTGTGTTATCTCCTATAAGAAATAAGAAAGGCCCAGTTTATTGAAACTGTTAAAGTCAGTAAGATTTCTGAGGAAGAGTAGGAAGGGAGAGCGAGAGTGAGAGACAGAGCTGTGGCATCATAGAGACAACTTGTTTCTGGTTTCTAGATACTCAGTGGTAGAACGAAATGTGAAGCCGTGGCTTTTCAACAAGGAGTGTGCAAAGAAGTAGAGGAACATCAAGGTTGTTGTTTCAAAGCATCCAGTGAACAAAAAGTATTGCAGAGAGGATGAAGAAAAAGCCATTCCTTTTCCGGAAACACCACTGAGATGAGAACGTTCTTCAAACGTGAGGCCACGAATAGAGACTCTACTTTTGATGAGATTAAAATCAAAGCAAAAGAAACAAAGCAGGCATTTTGGTATAGTGACAGCATCAAGGGTATATGCTTCTTTAAATAAAATAATTATTTATTTATCTGAAAGGCAGAGAGACAGAGTCAGGAGATGGAGAGACAGAGTGAGAGGGAGAAGTCTTCCATACACTGGTTCACTCCCCAATAGCTACAAGAGCCAGGGCTGGGCTATGCCAAAGCCGGAAGCCTGAAATTCCATCTGGATCTCCCATGTGGATGGCAGGGACCCAAGTACCTGTGCCATCATCTGCTGCCCTTCCAGACACATTAGCAGGAAGCTGATCAGAAACAGAGCAGCTGGGACTTGACCTTGCACGCTGATACAGTATGCCAGTGTTGCAAGTGGCAATTTAACTGGCTGTGTCACAACACTGGCCCTGGTATGTGATTTTGAAATGAGACATGAACTTATTTTAGATAAAAGAGAAATTCAGAATGTGAAAGTATTAAAGACACCAAGTAGAGTTTGTGTTGTCTTAGAAGGTAAAGGATATAATGTCAGTGAAGCGGAGTACGACTTCTAAACAGGAGGTAATGAGAGATGATATTTGAAGACTACAGGGAGAAACAGATGTATCAAAATTAGCAGGCTGCAGCTTTTGGAAGTGAGAACCGAGTACTAATATGAAATTAATGTTCTCAAGCATGTAGAAAGCATAATTATTTATTGGCACTAAAAGGTGGGGAAAAATGTAAGCCCTGGTGAAATTTTGATGACCATTTTGGGAGGTTTTTGAGAGCAAGGAAAGCCCCTCTGCCGGGATTTGTTCCTGGCTGCCTGGAGTACAGAGTTCTGAGGAGGCTTTTCAGGATGCATTTAGACTCCATCGTTACAATCACCATGTGAATCAACGATGCCCTAAGGAGTGGCAGCTTCGGTGCTGAGTTGGAAAAACTCAGGCCACACAATGACTGTGAAAGAGCTCGATTCATTAGCAGACATCAGGAAATCTTTGTTTCTCAGGATGACACAGGATTAAAACGAGCAAGGTGAAAGTTAAGGCGTCCTAATTCTGAGTGTGCACCGGCAGCACTGGTATCACCTGGAGCTAGGTATAAACCCAGATTCTTATGCTTCAGACCACACCCACAGACACAAACTCCATCTGAATAACATCCCAGTGGATTCACAAGCACATCAAACTTTGTGAAAGGCATTGCTGGCGTCTAAATTGAAGCATCCAATCACCGGGTTCATGTAGGCAATGGGAGGAGAGTTAGAAATCAAAAAGGATCCTTAAGGTTTAAGTTGGTGATTCTCTTAGTTCTCAGACAACCTGCATCCTCACTACTTGGGAATTTGGTACAAAATGCAAATTCATTGGCCCCACCCAGATTTTTGTAATCAGAATCTCTAGCAGTGGGACCCAGAAGTATGTGTTTAAGAAGCCTTCAGAAGATTTCCATATGCCCAAGTCTAAGAGGCAGGGTCTAGGTAACGCTGGTAAAGTGGACTAACAGATGTGAGAGGTGAAGAAGGTTTAGGATATGTGCTGCCGAAGCGAGCACTGGGTGAATAAGGTGTAAAAGGCTGGCGTCAGGCTGTCACAAGTTCAGGAAAGCCAACAAGAAAAAGGAAAAGTCACCAACGATACTTTATACTACTCTATACTCTCAAGAGCTCAGCCAAGTCCATCAAGGCAGAGGACTGTGAGGTATGTCGTTACAAATGAAGCGAAGGGTTGTCTGGATGATTTTGTTTTTCAAGGAGTTGGTAAAGCCTTTACCCTAGGGAATGCATAGTTTAAGAGAAACTGGATTATGAGAAGGCAATAAAACACTCTTTGCATGTAGACAATGAAGCTGCTAAGTAAGCAAGTCAGGTCCAGTTAGGAGTGTTTAAAGGCTAATTGCAGATAATAATGCTCCCATTATCAAAGAGGGACTGGACCTTTAGCAAACTGGTTGCTTTTGTGACAGTTATCAACATATCTTAAAGTCATGTGATTACATTGTTTCAGAAAACCTTTTCCAGTTTGAACCTCTCTTTCATCTACTACTGGAAAGCTCCTCCACAGGGACCCAAAGGTGCCTACAATGGGGCTGCTGGAATTTGGGATCTTTGGAGCTGTCCTCACCAAGGAGAGCCAGCAGGTGTCCTTTGTCCCCATGCTCCGTCCCACAAAGTGTCCCCTGCCAAGCGTCGTTCTGTAAAATTAATAAAAGTGAATTAACATTAAGAGTACAAAGACCAGTCACGTTCCTTATACTCCATAGTCACAAGAAGCCAAACTGGGCAGCAAGGTATCCAGAGTGTTTCCTGATACAGAAAGTTCTGATGGATGACACTTAAGCTTTGGGTGAAGAGTTACAAGACTGGCTTGGTCAGAGTCAGGCTCCCCCAGGAGATGCTTCAGACAGAGTAAGGATTGTCTTGGGGGCCCACGTTCTAGCAGTCTCTACACATTTGTGTGCTCTATGTCCGCAAATGTTTTCTAGCTTCTACCTCAGCAACTAGGATACAGAGACCTTCCATGGGAGTCAAGAGATGACAGTATCATGTTCATTTTTGCCATGGCAGAGGGATGGCAAAAAAAAAAAAAAAAAAATCATCCAGGACAAGGTGACTTTGGCTAACATTCCGGCACTCTCTTCATAATTTTATTTGCACAGTTTTGTTTTGTTTTGTTTTGTTTTTGCCAAGGCCTGTCATCAAGAAGGTAGCTGCACTTATTTAATATTTATTTATTTATTTACTTTTTTTTTTTTTTGCTGGACACCAAACAAGACAAATGTATTATAAACAGTGACTGTGGCAAGTGGCCAGCAGAGGCTGTGCCTGGCTGAGGCTGACTTTTCAGGTTTGATTTGAGGTCCTTGTAAAATTTCGGTTATTTTTAACCTCCCTTTCATGAAAGCAAGATAGAAAGAGAATGGTATTCATGCAGTTCTGCTGTTTTTTTTTTTTTTTTGGGGGGGGGCTTCTTAGATATGTTTGCTTTTGACTGAGCAAATATGTCAGAAAGGAGAAAGAGAAAAGCAGAAAACAAATTACTGATTGAGGCTCACAACTGTCAGCACCTTAAGGTGAGGGGGTCAGATCCAAGGTGACAAAATTTATATAACAGGAAGACCTCGGGAAATTTCCATGTCTCTCAGAAATGGAAAGCCACTTCTCAGGGCTCAATCTGTAACTCTGATGTTTGGATTTTATAATGGGAATCATTTACTTGATATCTATAAAAATAGAATTTCTCAGTGAAAAGAATAGCACATAGGTAGAAATTGTTGAGTCTTGAAGTTAGGGTAAGTGACTTTCACCAAGTCTGAGTGTCTGTGTGTGTGTTTGTGTGTGTGTGTGTATCAAGGTGTCTAAGAATAGACAAAGGGCAATTGCCCTGGGGACACTGTGAGCTGCTCATCAGTCTAAGTGAGGGCTTTGTGGCAGCATTGATGTTTATTATTTGCTGTTGTCCCCTTGATAAACACTTTCTTGCCCCATCTCTCCTGAGTTACCCAGAATAGTTCCCCACCCTTGTGCTGGGAAAATGAATGTGTTAAGCCTTTCTGATGAGGCTTCCAACATCTTCCCTATGAATCTTTGTGAAAAGCTAAGAGGTCTTTTCTGGGCAATTAGCCACATATAATTTTCTTAATTATATGTTTGGCTCTGACATGTGTCTCTCCAAAGTTGCTGTGCTATTTGTTTATTTGATGCTGAACCCAGGGTAGAAAAGTCTCTCCTACTGCAGGTGACCCCCAGGGAGCCCCAGTGAGAGCAAACAGTGCAGAGACGAGCTGTTTTGCTGACAGTTTCTGCCAGGGCACCGTCCAAAATCATGGAAATGGAAAGCGAGCATTCTTCCTTCCTTCTTCATGCTCATCAGTATTCCTTTTTAAAAAATTACATCTGAAATTAACACCAGGCAAATATGTTTTCTATGGCACTCTCCCAAGGTAGTACCTTTATTAGCATTGGTTGGTCCACGTCAAAGCCAGAGAAAGGCCTTGGGATGAAGGACACATTTGTGCTTGGGACCTTTAGCCTCCATTTGAGAGCAATTAGCTCAAGTTTTAGCTCAGCACCTTGCAAAATCTGGTTAGAATCTGGGAATCCGTGTAAACGTCTCCCTCTGTGCCTAAACTGAACACTCACTTTTGTTTTTCCAGTGTCCTGATTCTTCTGGTGACAATGGACTCATCACAATTGATTAATCTTAGCCATGCTAATTAGGTATTCAGACAATCTCTTCCTCTTCCCCCATTAGCCTTAGCTCGGTTAACGTGCCCATGTTGTAAGAGACCCTTATGACTATTGGCTAGAGCAAGGGTTCTGATTTGCAGGCCACAAGAAGGGGCAGAAATGACCCACACAAGATTTTTAGCATTCTCACCAGGATTCTATCAGTGACCACAACACCAGGAGGAGGAGTTCTTCCTATCTGGATGACAGTCTGAAAATAGGGAAGAGTGATACATAGAGAATCTGACCTGTATCGCTAATTAAAGACAATCCAGATAGCTAATGAAAAAAATCACATTTGCTCAAAACGTGCTCTGCACCCTATGAAAACACTTTGTTTTCTCATCATCTGTACTCCAAATCTTAGTCATGTTTTGCTCTACCATCTCTATATAATGCTGTAAGGTTAAGTTCCCTAAACTGTCTACCCCATGATTCTCCTCATTCTATGCTTTTAAATATCAAGTTCTTTGACATGTCAGATAAGCACATAAATGTCCCCACTTTTTGAACTTTTTCCCTTTGTATGCACAATTCCCATAGCCTCCACTTCCACAGAAGAATTCTCAGTTTTTCCTATCACAGAACTGGGACTACTAACTCTTTTCTTTATTTGAATGACACACTGACCCTCCCCACCTCGCATCCTGAAGTCCTAGCCATCGCATGAGGTATAACTTAAATTTCACTTCCTTCACGGAGCTGCCTTTTGATCCTTTTGACTAGAGATTACCCTCCTTCTATCTACTCATCTCGTATCTTTTGTTTAATTTTGCTTTGCACTATGCCATTTATGAGCTGACAGTCTACCTATTCCATTATTTGTTAGGAAAGAAACTAAAGTTGGTTTGTACTTGTTTCATATGGCCTATATACTAGACATAGCAATTTCATTCATAGATGTTCCTTGAATTAAAATTATTGAGCTAATTTTTGTTGAACATTTACAGCATATGTCTTTGTACGTGGCCTGTCATATATTGCTGCATTTCATCACTAAAAAGAATGAGATGAAATAAACAGGAGTGGATTGAGAAGCCCATAGTTACAAGAGTCCTAAAGGGAAGCAGGTCAGGTAGAGAGTGCACTGGGCATCCAAGAAGGTGGACTCTCCACGGATGATCTTACTAGAAAATGACGGGACCCTGGACAAGGTGCTTGTCTATCACACTAGAGCTCTATTTCCCTACACGCCACTCTTCACAGTCTTCCTACTGAACCCTGCTGGATAGTTCCCAGGGCCATGTGGCTGTTAGCCATACCTAAGGGGTGCTGTGAGAGGTCACTTTACTAAGGGAAGAAGCTGAGGCATCTTTGCCTCTTCCTCTCATGTCATAGCTGCCATCTGGGTCTAAACATGACAATAGAATTTTCAAGAGGAAAGGGTATGGGTGGCAGTGACATCTGGAGCAATGTTCTATACACAGGACCAAGCCCCTGTGCAGCAGGAACTGAGGGTGGGTATTCTGGGATCTGCCCAGTGACTGAGCTAACTCTGAGGATGCAGGAGACTTTTCTTGTTGAATGACCAAGAAGTTCACTCTGACTCAATTCTTCTAATACCTGGTAGCAACTTTGGATGATACTCACCAGCTGGACTCTGTTCTGATTCCTGGGAGAGGTCAAGTTGTACAGGACTCTTTTACTAAGACTGGTTTGTTTGAGGCTTTTTTTTTTTTTTTCAAGAGTAGGATTTTCACTGACACAATGATCACTTTCAGACTCTTTTTGAGCAAACACTAGTCAGGGAACCAGCTAGTTTTCACACATGCCTACTCTCAAACCCCAGTTTTTTAATTGCTTACTATATCAATTGCTTGCTTCCCAACACACCAAAAAGTAAGACCCAATGGCATTGCTGTGCCTGTAACACCCCATGTGTAAAGGCCCCTGGCTCACCCCTCTGAGCTCCTATGCTCCTCTTCTCTACACTGCAACCACATGGGTCTACTAAATGGTTACTGAATATATCAAGAGTCCTCTTTGTGGTTGCTGTTTCCCTTGCAAGCGTTTCCCTACTTCATCAAAATTTGAGACAGGCATTTGTCACAGTGGTTGGGATGCTTGCATTCTATATCAGAGTGCCTGGGCATGAGTCATAGTTCCATTTCCAATCCAACTTCCTACTACTGCACACCATAGGAGGCAGCAGATAATGGCTTAAGGACTTAGGTCCCTGCCACCCACATGGGAGATCTGGTTTGCATTCTGGACTCCTGGCTTCAGCCTGCCCCAGTCCTTGCTGTTACAGGCATTCGATGAGTGGTAGAGATTCATGTGTGGCCAACAGATGTTTGATTGCTCCATTATCATTTGTTGAAAAGATTATCCTTCCTCCACTGAATTGTTTTTGCACATTTGTCAAGCATGTGGGTGCTGCCTGATATTCTGGTTGTATATCTGGGGAAGGCTATTCAGTCTGTAGAATTTCCAGACTTCTGATATCTTTGCCTTCTGCCCTCAGCCCTGATCTACTAGATGATCCTGAACACTCTATACTGCTTATGTTGAAAATTAAATAAGAAATGGAAGAACCCTGCATTTTCTAACCATTGCACTCCATGTTAGACAAAGGGAGACTGCCAGCTGTGACTTGGTACTTCTTTCACGCCTGGCCTGCTGTCTCCTCCATTTCCAGCTTTGTGGGTCACATCCCTCTGACTCCTGTAACCTGGGTACGTGGCGCCCTCTATGCCTGCCCCTGTTTTGTGCTACAACACAGGATCTGCTCCCTAATATTTGGGTGGTGCGATTCAGTATAGAATGAAAAGATATGTTGTTGTTTCTAATGAGTCTTTTTTATGAGACTTTAAGTACACACAAGAATTTCTACCATAAGGCCACCCATTCTGATATTAATTTTATTGAAGAAGTTATAGATTCAAGGACTTAATCTTTATTTACATGGAAAGGATGTACATAGGCTGTTAAAGCAAGTAGTTAAATACTTCTAAATTTTCTTCCAGATATGCACTTAATTTTCTGATGTCATCTCTTATCTATAATATATTTTAATTAAATACACTTTTAAGCTAATTGTAATTCACAGTATAAGCAATAGATATAAGCAATAAAGATACTGTGTACACTTTATCTACTACTTCTCAATAGTAACATTTTGCAAAACTATAATACAACCTGAAAACCATAGCACATGAAAACATGACAACCAGAAAACATGATACAGATTGGTACAAGTCACTTAATTTAATCAGATGTCCCAGTATTACTTGTAATAATGTTTAACAAAGTGCATGTATGGGTTTGTAGATTGACATGTGTGCATATTTATATCATGCAATTATATCATGTGAAGCTTTGTGTATTTATCACTACAGTCAAGAAGTAGAACAGTTCCACTGCCACAATGATTCTTTGTGTTGTTCATATTCTTAGCTAATTTCTTTTTACTGTTGAGTACTGAGAATTCTTTATCTTTTTAAAATACTAACCTTTTGTGGATAGGTAGTCATCAAATATTTTTTCCAAGTCTATAGCTTGTTTTCATTGCCTTTGCAGAGCAAATTTTTTTTTCATTTTGATGAGATCAACCTACAAATTTTTCCTTTTATGGACTATGCTTTTGTATTTTTTAAGGACTCTCTTTTTTAAAAAAGATTTTATTTATTTATTTAAGAAGTAGAATTATAGACAATGAGAGGGAGAGACAGAGAGAAAGGTCTTCCTTCCATTGGTTCACTCCCCAAATGGCTGCAACGGCCAGAGCTGCGCCAATCCGAAGCCTGGAGCCAGGTGCTTCCTCCCGATCTCTCATGTGGGTGCAGGGACCCAAGGACTTGGGCCATCTTCTACTGCTTTCCCAGGCCACAGCAGAGAGCTGGATCAGAAGAGGAGCAGCCAGAACTAGAACCAGTGCCCACATGGATTGCCGGCACTGCAGGGAGAAAATTAACCTACTGTGCTATGGTGCCGGCCCCTTTAAGCACTCTTTACTTAGTTTTATATTATAAAATATTTCTATGTTTTTTTCTACATTATTATTTTTACTTTTATTCTTACACTTAAATACATGAACCATGTTCATTAATTTTTATGTAAGATCTGAAATTTAGGTTAAAGTTCATGTGTTGTCACGAATGTTTGCTGCAATATCGTTTGTTGAAAAGATTTTCCTTACTTCATTGAATTGCTTTTGCACATTTGTCAAAGTTACGTTAGGTCTGTGTGGCTCTATTTCTGGGTTTTCTATTTTGTTTCATTAACTTTGCATCTCTCTCTCTGCCCATATTGCATTGTCTTGATTACTGTGGCTACTGAGTAAGGTTAAATATTCTGTCCAGTGATCGCTTCAATTTTACTGTCCATTGCAAACTGTTTTAGCAACTCTATTATCTGTATCTTTCTGCATAAATTCTTAAAAATTGAGAAAAATTGCTGAAGTAATGAACTTTACAAACAATAAATTAAGAAAACAATTCCAAGTACAATAGCATAAAATACTTAGGAGTAAATATCTGTATACTAGAGAGTATAAAATATTGATAAAAGAAAATGCAAGACAACACAAATAACTGGAAAGATAGTCCATGTTCATAAACTGAAATAATTACATTGTGAAAATATCCATATTATCCAAAGCAATATACAGGTCATTTTTCACAGAACTAGAAGAAAACAATTCTAAAATTCATTTGGGACCAAAAAAGATTTGAAATAACCAAATAAATCTTGAGCAAAATCAACAAAACTGGAGGTATAATACTTCATGATTTCAAAATATATTGCAAAATTATAGTAATTGAAACAATGTGGTTTTGGGGTAAAAACAGACAACCAGTGGAAGAAAATAAAGAGCCCAGAAATAAGCTCTCTTACTTGTGATAAATTGGTTTTTCAATCAAATTGTCAAGAAGGAAAATCCCTTCAATGAATGCTGTTGAGCAAACTGGATATTCACATGCAGAACAATAAAACTAAACCTTGTCTCATACTGTACACAAAATTCAACTCAAAATAGATGAAATACTTAAGTATGAGACCCAAAACTATAAGAATACTACAAGAATACACTGGGGCATTCTCCTAAACATTGATCTGGGCAAGGATTTCTTGAATAAGATCCCAAAAGCACAGACAATGAAAGCAAAAATTGACAGATGGATTACATTAAACTAAAAAGTTTATGCACAGGAAAGAAAACCAGTGGAGTGAACAGATAACCATGGATGGAAATAAAAATTTCTAAACATACATCTGCTATAGAGCTCATA